>NC_083619.1:27719702-27794702 GCF_963584025.1 Labrus mixtus | reverse complement strand
TTTGTTTTGGATTTAAAAAATCAAAAAAAAATCAGGGAATCGAAAAAGAACAAGTACTTTGAGTTTTCTGTTGTATCTTTCATCACAACTGATTTACACAAGTGCTGGAATAAATTGCCCTGGACAATCTCCAGTGCGGCCCCAAAACACGAGATCTGTCACTAGTGAGGTGACAGTGTGTGTGTGTGTGTGTGTGTGTGTGTGTGTGTGTGTGTTTATCTCTGGTGTTTGATTTGTGTCTCTGTGTGTCCAGGCTGGCCCAAGTTGCTGTGGATCGTCACCGAGTCCAAACACCTCTCCAAACCTCCCCGAGACTGGTTTCCAAATATCAAGGACGCCAACCAGGACACGGCCTACATCGAGGTAACACACACACACACACACACAAACACACTGATGCATGTCTACTCTGGGGCTCTGAAACATTTCCACTCGGTGTAGTCGCGCTCGTTACTTGAATGGAAATCGATGGTGCTGCATGTCTTTCAGATTCAAATCACTGCAGAGTGGGTGTTTCTTTGTTTCTCCGCGCGGCCGCCCGGTCAATGCTCATCATCAGCTCTGCTTCATTTAGAATTTACCTGACTTCCCCTTAAAGCCGCGGGGGGAAGTAATTGCACCGGCAGCGAGGTGAAATGTCTCCTTGATTGCACCGGGGGATTGAAAAAAGGCCAAAAGGAAAAAATAATGAAAGACGAGGGTAGATTGAAAAACGATCGACAGGCCGCGTCTCAGACTGTCGGGACGGATTTAAACCACTCAAAGAGATGAAGTCTTTTCATATTTCTCAGCATCAGTAACTTCTTATCGTTCCAGGATCAAATCTTCACACGATTCACGACTTAATAGCAGCACAGATTGCGTTTTGATTAAAAACCGAGGATTCATCGTTTTGACAAAGACGGTATGTTATTTTTGGAAGGGATCAGGTTGATGCTCCACCTCACAGCACTCAGACACCATTTTGGTTTTTAAGGAGTTCAAGAAGAAGAACCTTGTATGCATCAATCCAGACCGCCGTTTCACGCCTTTGTGACGTTTCACCTTCAGTCTGAATGTTGCAGAGGGAGGTGAAGTGATCCCCTCTCTGTGTGTGTGCGTGTGTGTGCGTGTGTGTGTGTGTGTGTGTGTGTGTGTGTGTGTGTGTGTGTGTGTGTGTGTGTGTGTGTGTGTGTGTGTGTGTGTGTGTGTGTGTGTGTGTGTGTGTGTGTGTGTGTGTGTGTGTGTGTGTGTGTGTGTGTGTGTGTGTGTGTGTGTGTGTGTGTGTGTGTGGAGCTCTCGCAGACTGTACCACCAACATTACGCCCTCACAGAATCAATATGAATGTACGTGATGACGGCTGAGCTCACTTATGACACTTTTATCTCTACATCTGATTCTAGCCGACTTCCGGCGCCGACGCGAGTGGCCGCTTATCCAGTAGCTCCGTCCCTGTCGAATTCGTTTTTAATATTTTATCGGTGTTTTTGCTAACCTTACTTTTTTAGTACACTTAAGCTCTCCCTCTGTTGGATTCACTTCTTTGTTTGAATCCTCCCAAACACCACAAAGTAGAATCAGCATTAAGTCGACTCCCTCTTCTTCTGTGTGTGCAGTATAAGACGTGTAAGGACGGCAGCGTCCTCGGCGTGACGGTGATGAGGATAGCCATGCTCACACACTGCCAGGCGCTCACACAGTCCTGCTCCTACACTGAAGGTAACACACACACACACACACACTCACACACACACTCACACATTGTACACTCATTAAACTTTACATATACAGTAATGTGACGTTTGTGTTCCTCTGTCCTCGTTCAGCGGAGACCGTGGTGAATGTATTAGACTTCAAGAAGGAAGTGGGGCTGTGGCACGCCGTCCTGACAGTAAGACACAAACGTTTCAAATTATGAATGAAAGAAGAACAGTTAACTTTTATTTAATTAAAAATCTTTAATTCATATCTTAATACAAAATTGATGTTCTTCCTTAAATGCTTTTCATATGACGCAAACATTAAAAAACATTGTGTGTGTGTGTGTGTGTGTGTGTGTGTGTGTGTGTGTGTGTGTGTGTGTGTGTGTGTGTGTGTGTGTGTGTGTGTGTGTGTGTGTGTGTGTGTGTGTGAGTGTGTGTGTGTGTGTGTGTGTGTGTGTGTGTGTGTGTGTGTGTGTGTGTGTGTGTGTGTGTGTGTGTGTGTGTGTGTGTGTGTGTGTGTGTGTGTGTGTGTGTGTGTGTGTGTCTCTGTCAGAGTGTGATGAACATGATGCACGTCATCAGTATCCCCTACGCCCTCATGAAGGTCAACCCTCTGTCCTGGATCCAAAAAGTCTGCCAGTACAAAGGTAAACCAGTCAGCTGGTTTTTACTACTAACCAGGATGTGATTGTTATTTTAAGAATCTGAAAACATAGTGTTTTAGTCGAGACCACAACGAGACCACGACCTGCCTGAGACCAGACTGCTCCGAGACCAAGGCAAGACCAAGACATTCAGGGATCTAGACTGAGTCAAGACCAAGACATTTAGGGATCTAGACCAAGACATTTAGGGATCTAGACCAAGACATTTAGGGGTCGAGACTGAGTCAAGACCAAGACATTTAGGGGTCGAGACTGAGTCAAGACCAAGACATTTAGGGATCGAGACTGAGTCAAGACCAAGACATTCAGGGATCGAGACTGAGTCAAGACCAAGACATTCAGGGATCTAGACTGAGTCAAGACCAAGACATTCAGGGATCGAGACTGAGTCAAGACCAAGACATTCAGGGATCTAGACTGAGTCAAGACCAAGACATTCAGGGATCTAGACTGAGTCAAGACCAAGACATTTAGGGATCTAGACCGAGTCAAGACCAAGACATTTAGGGATCGAGACCGAGTCAAGACCAAGACATTTAGGGGTCGAGACTGAGTCAAGACCAAGACATTTAGGGATCGAGACCAATGCAGGATCAAGACCAAAGCAGGGCACCTAAGACGCTCTTTCAAAAATGATAAAAGTTCTAACCTGTGATGCTGGTGTGTGTTTCGGTGTCCAGCTAAGGTGGCGTGTGTGAAGTCTCGGGACATGCACTGGGCTCTGGTGGCCCATCGGGACCAGCGAGACATCAACCTCGGCTCCCTGCGCATGCTGGTGGTGGCTGATGGATCAAATCCCTGTAAGAACTCTCTCTAACAAGTTTCAGTTTGATGAGAGATTGAAGCTGCTTCTTGACGTCCAAAACAACCTTCTGACTTTTTAAATGTTGTCTCTCAGGGTCGATCTCCTCCTGCGACGCCTTCCTCAACGTCTTCCAGTCCAAAGGTTTGAAGCCCGAGGTCATTTGTCCCTGTGCCAGCTCCCCCGAGGCTCTGACTGTCGCAATCAGGAGGTACACACAAACACACACACAGAAACACACTCACACACACATACAGGCAAAAACAAACACATATCCAGGGGCGCTGCTGCTCCCCCAAAATGGAGCTGCTGCTCATCCCAAAATGTGCAAATTTTGCAGTGACAGTCGGAAACCTCCCTAAGGGGGCCCCATCTGACAGCACTCACTCTCATTGCCCCTGAAATTAACCACTCAGTCACAACACGTTCTCCTGATATCTGTCCCCAACGTGCGTTTTGAAACGATGGAAAAAAGTAGTTTCAGGTTATTCTTTTTTAGAACATATTTTTTATTTGATTCACAGAAGAAAAAAAAAACTTTACGATGGGGATGCTTTTTAGTTACACTTTTCCGACTTATCATGTAGTTTTTACATGTCATGTTACAAAATACATATCTATATCCATACATGTATACACACACCCATTCATTCATTGATTCATACATTAGATAGACGTAGACTTACAAACATGCTTCTAAACACACCAGTCACATCTTTTCTACCATCCTTTTTTTCTCCATTGACTCAAAAACTTCTGTAAACATTTTGGTAGATTTCTATCCATTAAAAAAACAAGTGCAGATGTTTATTTTTAAAGGAGACTTTTTCCATTTACTGATGTGTTCAACTTTAGTTTGAGTTTACCTCTTCCACACGTCTACTCTCACAACTTCTAATCTAATACATTTGTCACTTTTAATCCAAACTTTAACTAAAAGTACTTAAATGATTGTTTCTTGTGACTTTCCTCTGGTGGGTTATCAGTGATTATTATCAGTAGATAAGTCGTTCTTTTTATCGTCTTTTAAAGCCCCGCCTCTCATTTAAGACATTTTAACTTCTGACTTTTCAGTTTTGTGTTTTTGGAAGCGGCTAAGTAAAAAAACCTTTAAACATCCATTACAGTCGATGCAGGTTTCAGCTGTGATTTAAGCGCCCTGCTTTTCATTAAGACACCGTAAAAGCCTTTCTGTGTGTGTGTGTGTGTGTGTGTGTGTGTGTGTGTGTGTGTGTGTGTGTGTGTGTGTGTGTGTGTGTGTGTGTGTGTGTGTGTGTGTGTGTGTGTGTGTGTGTGTGTGTGTGTGTGTGTGTGTGTGTGTGTGTGTGTGTGTGTGCGCGTGTGTGTGTGTGTTTAAGTTAATGTGTGTGTGTTTGTGCCACACACAGGCTAATAAATAGCACTTTGCCTCAGCGGGTGTGTCAGTAATGAACTCCCTTTATTTTCAGAGGAGCTGCTTTAGGTCTCATAAAAGTCACAGATAGAAACCACCTTCACACCCTGGTGTAAAACTGAGGCCCTCACATCTCCCACATATTGTCCTGACTTTCCAAATACGCGATTTTTGGAAGTTTTCTTCTCTTTCTTTACACGGTATCACCTTTAAAAAAGTTTAAGAATCGTCCTTGCACTTCCAAAAGTGATCTCCGTTGTTTTTAGACTTCCTGCTCTCGACTCTGATTCACAAAACTCTTTTCGCAAATTGTTCTTCCTGAAACAGAAACAAACTTTTTCATTTCCAACTGAAAAGAGTCAGACCAGTCACAAGACAGAAGGCGGGACATAACGTTGGGATGAATTTGATTGGATCGTTAGCTTCGACAAAGCTTTGTAAATGGCTGAAAAATGAGTACACGCCCCTGAGTCCTCAGACGTTTGAAATGTTTAATTAGATTTAAGAAATACTCTGATGATGATTTATTGAAATATATTTGGCAGATAAATGAACATTTCACAAAGTAACGTTGGATTAAAGAGGCAGAGGCTGAAATGAGAGTTTTTACTGACTCCAGTATCAGATGAATAAGGAGGTTTTTGAGCTGAAAATCATTTAAATGTCCTCTACAGGTTTCACAGACTGATGACATGAAATCTGAACATGAGGAGAAGATGGGATCTTTAATACAAAAATCTGCAAACATTTCTTTGCTTTCCAATAATTCCAGCAAACGTCCTCGCCTATTACTAAACCACTTCTCACTGAATGAAACCTTCCTGTACTTTTTTTTAAATATCCCAGAACTTCCCTCATTCTTTGAATTTATTATGACGATTATTAGAGCAACACAGCACTCCATCAGCCTCCATGAAATCTGATTGGCTGTCTCTGCTGCTCCTCCTACAGGCCCTTGGAGGAGGGCAGCACCCCTCCTGGTCGCGGCGTCTTGTCCATGCAGGGTCTGAGTCACGGCGTGATCCGGGTGGACTCAGAGGAGAAGCTGTCGGTCCTCACGCTGCAGGATGTCGGCTCCGTCATGCCCGGAGGTGAGTCGAGTGGTCCAGGTGTTCATACTGAACCTTAAATAAACCTTTCACTTTTTAAATTCAATTTAAGATCAGTTTGAATGCTTTTGAATACAAATCCCGCCCAAGATGTTCTTGAGTCAAATGTTTGTGAATCAGCGTTCACTCCTTAATTTCTTCTGACAAATCCTCTATCCTTTGTTTTTGTCCTTCTGTGCTTCTTGTTTTTGATTATTAAGAATTGTAAGCAAACTCCTTCACTCTGCCAAAATGCAAATCTATGTTGGCAACTTCTGAGTACCAAAACGTTGCTTACAAATATGAGCAACTTCAGACAATATCAGGAATTAGTTAGCAACATTTGATTCCTACACCTCCTTTGAAATAGATGTTTGTTTTAAGTTTTGGTACTTTTTCATTCCATCGATTATTAAATAACAGAGATTGGATTGGTCTTGAAGGAAGTGGCATCAAATATCTACAAAGTAAAGAAACATTTTGATAACCTTACTCAGTACACGTCTTCTTTCTGTCAGGTACACTCGTACTTTAAATTCAAAGTGTCTGTTTGTCTGTCTGCAGGTTTGATGTGTGTGGTGAGGCCTGAAGGTGTTCCTCAGCTCTGCAAAACTGACGAGATTGGAGAGTTGTGCGTTTGTACCGTTGCCACGGGAACCTCTTACTACGGTTTAGCCGGCATGACCAAGAACACGTTCGAGGTAAGTGTGTTTGGTTTATTTTCTCCTGGTCTCCCCTAAAAAACGGTTTTCTTACTTTGTCTCTGAACACACCTTTAGGTCTTCCCCACGTCAAACAACGGGGCTCCCATCAGTGAGTTCCCCTTCACCAGGACCGGCCTGCTGGGCTTCATCGGGCCTGCGGGTCTGATCTTTGTGGCCGGGAAGATGGATGGTCTGATGGTGGTCGGGACGCGCCAGCACAACGCTGACGACATCGTGGCTACGGCGCTCGCTGTGGAGCCGATGAAGTTTGTGTACAGGGGAAGGTTAGTGTTGTTGACCGGTCTGTGTCAGGGGGCCCCAGAGGGCTGTCAAACTTTGAACCACAGCAGTGACCCAAAATGTGCAAATTTTGCAATGACAGTATGAAACCTCCCTACGCGGGCCCCATCCGACAGCATTCGCTCTCATTGCCCAGCTGACCGCTGGTGGGAGGGCCCCCAATTAACTTTTGACCAGGGCCCCCATCAGACTCCAGAATCTGCCACTGGCAACTGCTTGGGGCGACAGACTAGTAGTATGTCAAACTCTGAACCCCAGAATGCGCAAATTTTGCAATGACAGTAGGAAACCTCCCTATAGGGGCCCCATCTGGCAGCATTCACTCTCATTGCCCCCCATCGGACTCTAGAATCGCCACTGCCAGGGGCGTTGCTTGTCAACAGGCAAGGCAGCATGGGGCCCCACACCAGTAGGGGGGCCCAGAGGCATGTCAAACTTTGAACCACAGCAGCAAACCCAAAATGTGCAAATTTTGCAATGACAATAGGGAACCTCCCTATGTGGGCCCCATCTGGCAGCATTCACTCTCTTTGGCCCCAAAATTAAATTTTGCCTAGGGCCCCCATCGGACTCTAGAATCGCCACTGAGTCCGTGTGTCCATGTCTCCAGGATTGCCGTGTTCTCCATCACGGTTCTTCACGACGAGAGGATGGTGGTCGTGGCGGAGCAGCGGCCCGACTCCACCGAGGAGGACAGCTTCCAGTGGATGAGCCGAGTCCTGCAGGTCAAACACTTTTCAAACATGGCCGCTCTGTGTCAGTGTCCATTTTGTTTTCTCATGAAACCTCGTTTTCTCTCGGGGAATGTGTTGATATTTTCAAGAAGTTGATAGATCAACAGGTAAGGTCCTGATGTTTATTCAGTCTTCCTGCTGAGACGGGTGAGGCTGCAATGGATTAAAATATTCACACAGGACACACATTCTTTGGACATCACATTTCTGTCTCTTAGAATCTGTCAGACTCTCGTTATCTCGCTACACACACACACACACACACACACACACACACAGATATGATAATGTACTGTACGTTCATATGGTGCAGATACAAATCTCAGTGGTAGCTCCGGCTCCTCATCTCTCTCTGAGCCCGCATGGAGACTGCGGTCAAACTATAAAAGCCGTCTGCATTTTTACGACTGCAATAAAACCCCAGATCTTTCTATTCCTTCAGCATCTCACATTTTTCCACCGAGCTCTTCATGGTCAGAGACACACTCATCGTTCATCTGGATTACTGGATGTAACATTAGATCGCATAAATCCCAAATGAGCAGGGGGGCGTGTCCAGACTTTCTGGACTGGGGAACTGACCTGTGCAGGGGTGGCCTGAAGTTTGTGTGCACAAATATGAATGAAAAGCATTTATTTACCTAATCTGTCTCCACCAATCACTTTAATGTTTAAGTAACAAAAAGATAATTGCAACAGCAACATCTTCTAAAACAATACATAAGTCGAAAGTCACAATTTAAATCCGCACACTGAAAACTATGAGCTGCCTGAATGGTGGATTTCAACATACGTCCCACTTCTGGCAAGTGTATTCTAACTCTGACACCTAGTGTTTAAAACGGGTACTGCAGTCCAAATTCTAAACATTATAGAGAGCTGTCTCCCCCCCCCCCCTCCTCTCTAGAGTCCATGCTCACTCAGGTCACCATGTGGTGGACTCTGAAGCTTCAGTGTTTATCCAGCTCTGCATGGGTCTGTAAACCTTTCTGTGTTCTAACCTCTCTCCATTTTTCAAAAGCATCGCCAATATTGATCCTAGTTTGGATTTCAACATACGTCCCACTTCTGGCAAGGCAAATAGCAAATCGTAGTTGAGGATTTTGGGTGGCCAATAAGATTTCCCATGGCCACCCCTTTGGGCACGCCCCTGCCAATAAGGGACCTTTTTGTAATCCTGCTGAACCTGTCCAAAAAGCCTTTATACTCTGCTCATAAGAATGATTATATTTATGAAACTTAAACAACTTTATTTGCCTCCTAAGATGCCGTTTGTTTTGTCTCTAACGGTGTTTTTCTGTCACATTTTGAACGTTCCAGGCTATAGATGGTATCCATCAGGTGGGGGTGTACTGCCTGGCCCTCGTGCCCTCCAACACTCTGCCTAAGACTCCCCTGGGTGGCATCCACCTGTCAGAGACCAAGCAGCTGTTCCTGGAGGGGTCGCTGCACCCCTGCAACGTGCTTATGTGTCCGCACACCTGCGTCACCAACCTGCCCAAACCGCGGCAGAAACAGCCAGGTGGGTGGAGCGTGAACGAACGAGTTGTTGTTAAGTCGGCTACACACTGACTGCAGCGGGAGCTAAGAGGTTTCAGTTTTACTGCACAGTCCCATGACATGTGTATAAAACCTTCGTCTTCTCTTCCTCGTCTCCCTCAGAGATCGGTCCTGCGTCGGTGATGGTCGGGAACCTGGTGTCGGGGAAGAGGATCGCTCAGGCCAGCGGCAGAGATCTGGGTCAGATTGAAGACAATGACCAGGCAAGGAAGGTGTGTGTGAGAGCGGGGCTGCTGGTTTTCACCATAGTCTTCATCACACACACACACACACACTTTTTCTTGTCTTTGAATCCATTTTTCATTTTCATTTTAATCACAGTCATACTCCTCATCTTAGTTCCATCTGTTTGGATCATTTCCTGTCAGTTCCTTTCCCAGAAGTTTACCCTTTAATTTACATTAAAGGAGCCGTATGTCTCTCTGACCCCTAGTGTTTAAAATGGGTACTGCAGTCTCAATTCTAAACATTGTAGAGCTGTCTCCCCCCCCCCCCCCCCCCCCCCCTCCTCTCTAGAGTCCATGCTCACACAGGTCACCATGTGGTGGACTCTGAAGCTTCAGTGTTTATCCAGCTCTGCATGGGTCTGTAAACCTTTCTGTGTTCTAACCTCTCTCCATTTTTCAAAAAGCATCTCCAATATTGATCCTAGTTTGAGCACGTTTCTGCTCGTGGAGCTTATTAGAAACATGCAGAGGCTTTTTAGGTCGGGTACAATCACTTCTATCTGAACCACTTCTCTTGCCCGCTTCCATCGCTGCAACACCTGTTGACCTGATAACTGCTCTCATATCTGGTAAACCGAGGGGCGTCCAAAACGGCCGTGTTGGGGGGGTCGCCTTAAAACCGCCTACCTTCTCTGGTCCAAACAAATCCAGAGCATTCAGAATCTAAAGTTAGAAGGAGGACATACTGGCTGCTGCATTGTTGTCAGAGAAGCCAACACTTCAACATAGCATGTTTCCTTAATGTCTGATCAGATAGTAAGTTCACTTTATCATTTCAGTCAGTAGATACCTTACTGATTGGACCTTTAAATTAATTAATTTATTACAGCTTTCATTGTACAAGTGAAGAAGCAATTTGTTTGTTGCTTCTAATTAAGCTAAATTTACATTTAAAGGAATTTCAGATGGAAATTGGTCTTCTCTTTTAACGTGTTCAATACGGACATTAAAATGAAGCTTAGCTTAAAATAAAGTCTCATGCCGACTGGTGATGGCTATGAAAGTGTGGGAAGAAGGTGATTGTGTTTGAGTGCTGCTCTGCTCAGGTCATATTCGTGCAAACAGAAGAGAATAAAACAGAAAGAGCTGGTGTTGCAAACAAAATCATCCAAATATGCAAAAAGTTAAGAGAAGAGGAGAAGAAAACAGAAAGTAATGAAAGTGGAGACACAACAACAGACGATGGAGAGGAACATGCGGTCTGTGAAACTGACACACCTGATTGTTCTCTCGTCTTGGAGCTGAAAATGTGAAATGTGATCAGTAACACACTCTGCAGACTCTAACCAGAAGAGACAGGACAGCACACACAGTGAGGCTGCAGCAGTCTGTCACCAGCTGCTCGCGCAACATGCTGCTCGTCTGGTTTTTACGCTCCGATGTCACCAAAAAGAAGGAAACATTTATGCAGAGAGACGTGTTATCTCGTTTTTTGGCAACTTTTCTCAGCAGATGAAGCAGAGGGTCGGACTTTAGTTTTTACTTTAGGAGGGAATTTGGTTGAATTTTTCTGGCAGGCGAGATCTGGGTCAAAAGGATACGATAATAATTCTTGAAATAATGTCTAGACTTTAAAGTAAATTCTTGCTGTTCAGTTGATATTTGCGTCGGTGTCTGCTGCTGGATGATCATCGGGTTGTGCAGCTTTTATTCTTAAATGTTCTCATGGTTGTTGCTCCTCCTCCTCCTCCTGCTGCTGCGTCTCGCTGTCAATATGTCCATTAACTTACTCATCATTCATCCATCACAGCATGCATGACTTCACATCTCTGAGGTACCTCCTCCTCCTCCTCCTCCTCCTCCTCTTCCTCCTCCTCTCCATGTCCATCCCGTCTGAAAACCCAGCCCTCTGTGTGAATGAGCTCCTCTTACTCTTCAGAGTGTCGGTGCTGCTGTTTTTTTCTTTTTGTGTTTGTGTGATTCTGTGAAATGTGATTTAGCTCGAGTGCCTTCTCAGATTCCTCTTGTGATTATATTTATTTAGCCAGCAAAGGTCGACTGAGCTCTGCGCTGCAAAACACTGAGTCTGACTCAAACACAGAGCCGCTGTAGTCCAGAGTTAGACTACAGAGATCAACAGGGGGGTAACAAGAGATGCAAGATCCACTTTTTTTCAGATTCTTAAACATATGTATCGATATTTTTACATCATAACTATTAATGTTGTTGTTGTTGTTGTTGTTGTTGTTGTTGGTATCTTGTGTGAGGCTACACATAGCTGTAGTAAACCCAGCATTGCATTCCATTGAGCTGGCTTCACATACAAACAGGAAGCAGCAACAACTGTTAGGTTTTTCAAATTAAAATCTTAAACTGAGATGTAAGAATTGTACTTTTTAACATATAGAAGAAGCTGTTCAATCTCGTCTGAACGTCGTCATGGAGACGATTTGTGGACGCTTCTCACAGTTCAGTCTGAACGTCTCTAAAGAAGTGAGACCGAGCGAGTTGATAAAGTTTAAAGTGACCAACCTAACCTGTGACTCATAGTTCATTCTGTGTCAATGTCTGTGCAATGTGAAGCTACGAGCTAACCAAAGAGCGCTAACATTAGCATGCTAACACAACAATGCAGGACACAGGCGATTACAGCTCGAGCCAAGGACAACTGTGTCCACCGCTTGCTCTTAATGGTTTTTGGAGGTGTGTCTCTGGAGGAGAGCGGAGGCTTCAGGACGGAGGAGGCGTGGCCAAACAGCAGTTTGTTTTGGTTTCATGCTGGTGCTCGACGGCGACATCTACTGGATCAACAAGTCGCCCATTCTCCCTTTAAAAGAGACTATATAGAGATAGTCGTAGAAATCCCTGAAATGTAAAATGTCCAAATAATTATCCACCATTGTTGTATTGTTTGTAGGGAAACAGTTAAAAAGGGGGGGGGTGTTCGGCCCGGCAGCAGAACATTTTGTCTTCAAATATTTCCATTTGAGCTCCGGGGGGCTCGAAGCAGCAGCGATTCAAAGTAGATCCCTCTAATGTCAGCTTTGTGATTTTAATAAAAATCTGGCTTTTAGATTCTGCTCTAAAGGTTTATCCGTCTTATTTAGAGATTTAAGAGACGTACAGTTCGTTACCCGCCAGGTGGTCGACGAGTTCAGTTTCAGTGAAATGATCGTCACGTCTGATAATGAAATCTGACACAACTGAGCTGCAGAGAGGTCGTTTTATTAACATGAGGATTCAGCACGGGCCCCCGCAGACTGATAATATTCAACTGAATGAGACCTGATGTTTATCTACAGCCTGGAATCTGACACACACACACACACACACACACACACACACACACACACACACACACACACACACACACACACACACACACACACACACACACACACACACACACACACACACAGAGGGTCTTTGTGTCGGTATTTGACATGGCGCTCCTCTCTCGTCGAGATAACAGGGTTTTTATCTGGAGGCAGGTTTCAGTTGGTTCCGTCTCTGGCTGCTGTCGAGCTCTGGAAGTTTAACTCAAGGTCACAGCTCCTCTTACGCCACAACACGATCCACAAAGAGAATTTCAGGTGTGCTGTTTTTTTTTGTTTTTTTTTAGAAGAAGAAAGCAAAAAACGTGACAACATTGAAATCAGCTCGACTAAATCACTAAAAGCGTCTGGACTTGTAAGGATCCGCTTTGACTGTGTTTAATGTTTCCTACATCTGTTGGTTGACATTCTTCATTGTGCAGCAACTCAAATATATACATTTACCATAAGGTTCAATGTATAAAACGCACTTTTAAAACTTGTTTTCTCATCTAAAATATGTGCTGCATCCAAAGCTGGGGGGGGGTTTGATTTGATCCAAAACAGGATCGGAAAACAGAGAAAAAGACAAAGGTACAAGACTGTGTTCATCATTGTTTTTTCAGGAGTGAAGGAACTACACTTCCCACAATCCATTGCGATTCCAACGAGACCCAATAGCACGTGCTCTCTTACTTTCCTCATATTCACACTTTTCTTTGACCGCGTGATGTTTTTCATCGAGGGGGGTTCATCTTTTGGACTTTTTTAAATGCACCTGTAGTGTAGGTTTATTGTTGGGCCAATCAAATATCAAAGGGGGGCCATGCCACCCATGGCCACGCCCCTGGTTGTATCTTCTGCAATGTCTCAAATATTTTATATTCAAGCTAGAAGAGAATTAAGACCTGAATTATCAAATAAGATAAGGATCCTGTGTTGAAGATTTTAAGGGGCGCTGGTGGGCAGGTGGTTGGTTCATGCGCCCCCTTTGTGGTGGCTGTGATCCTTGGGGTGGACAGCCCAGGTCGGGGTCCGACTTGTCGCTCCTTTCCTGCATGTTGTTCCCCACTCTCTCTCTCTCTTCCTGGTTTCAGACTCTGTCTACTGTCCTATCTTTACAATCGAGGCATAAAAACAAATCTTTAATAAATAAAGACAGAATGATTAAGAGAGATTGTGAGATTGAGATTTGTTCTCAATCCAGTCCTGGTTCTGGACCCCTCATGGCGGGCTCAGGCCACTGAAATGATGCACAGTCGTTGCACACGAGGCCTAACCGAGACAAACGCTCCCACCAAAACGCTCGCTTTGAATGCACGACGAGGAAAACTGAGAAAATCTGGAGATGAAGCAGACTTTCATTTGCCGCCATGAAAGTTTTATGAAAGCTTTCGAGTCGAGCCGACAAGCAGCTGAGTGATGTTTTCATCGGGGGGAGAAAGAAAAAAAACCTTCTCTAAATCTTTAAACCCGCCCGGGGGAGATTTTTGCAATGCGTGAATCTCGGTGGTGAGAAAATGAGAGCGACTACACGAGTTTAAACATTGAAACAGGAAGCGTTGGCCGACGACGAGCTGAGTGATGTTTTCATCAGGAGAACACTGTGGGGTTATGTTCCCCCCCCCCCCCACCGCTGAAAGGGTTCCTGTACGACAGAATCCCTCAGATTAACAGCATGATAACTGAGGCCGCCTCGCTCTCTGTGGCCGTCATGTAGAACTCACAGACGGTTAAAGAACACATTCTTTACTCGAGCACAAGAACACACACTCAGGAGAAAATCAGCTTGTAAAAGTAGACGTCCTGGTTCAATGGATACGGGAAAGTACAGATTCTGAATGTACTCGCCATGTAAGGGATTTTCTCCTGACCTAGTCGTGATATCGTGAGGAGTCGTGATCGACGGCGTCCAGAGGCTTTAGAGCTGAAGCTGCAGAAAGTCTGATGACATCACAGAACACAGCTTCAACAACACCATGAAGGAAAAACTTGATTTGTGTTTATCTTGTTTTTTTCCAGCAGCATCAACCCTTTTGTTGTAACATGGATGTGTGTGTGTGTGTGCGTGGGTCTCCTTGTGTATATTGGTGTGTAAATGTAACCCCCCCCCCAAACTCTAACTGGTGCCTCTTCTGTTTGTTTGTGATTTTAGTTCCTCTTCCTGTCCGAGGTGTTACAATGGAGAGCTCAGACCACTCCAGACCACGTCCTGTACACACTGCTCAACTCCAGGGTGAGACTCCACAACACACACACACACACACACACACACACACACACACACACACACACACACACACACTGTAAGCTGTAGAGTCAAAGGTCATTAAATCTTAAACACACGATATGAATGAGATATGAAGAAGTCCAAACAAACAGCACACACTGCAGAATGAGAGTAGAGTATGTGTGGTTCTTGTATTCCTGTTGTTTGTTGGTGTGAGAGAACACAGCCTGATAAAACATGCAGAAGAAGAAGAAGAGGCTGTAGCTGTGATTGAGTCGTTGTTTGAGTGTGTCAGTGTTGTTACTTTGCATAATGGCAATATGATCCGCGGGGTTTGTTTACAGCTGTTCCCCCGATGTGATGCAGCGACGGAAAATATGACATGACATCTGCTGATTGAATGTGTCAATCATTATTGTGTGTGTGTGTGTGTGTGTGTGTGTGTGTGTGTGTGTGTGTGTGTGTGTGTGTGTGTGTGTGTGTGACCTCCTGCAGGGTACGATAGCCAGCTCTCTGACTTGTGTCCAGCTTCATAAACGAGCTGAGAAGATCGCGGGCATGCTGGCTGAACGGGGCCACCTACAGGACGGGGACCACGTCGCCCTGGTCTACCCTCCAGGTAAACTCTGACCTCGCTTCATGCAAACACTCCTGACAGAGCTTTTCTTTTTTTTTTTTTTTAAAGATTAATTTTTGGGGCTTTTTGTGCCTTCGTTGGAGAGACGGGACAGTTGATAGAGTCGGAAATCAGGGAGAGAGAGAGTTGGGAATGACATGCGGGAAAGAAGCCACAGGTCGGATTCAAAACCTGGGCCGCCCGCTTGGAGGACCACAGCCTCCACACATGGGTCGCCCGCACTAACCAGCCAGAGCTTTTCTGCCCAGAAAAAAAACACTAGAACCGTTTTCACGTATGCACTCCGGATAATATCTAGATATTTACAGGAGGACTTCTCCGGAGATTCTCCCGAACTAGTCGTTCACATGTGCACCTCACAGCGGGGGACTTTCCCTGTCAGAGGGGGGGGGGGGGGGGGGGGGGGGGGGGGATTTCCTGAGGTAAGACGTGACGTAAATAAACAACGCGGAAGTAGTGGCCGAAGCAACAGAGTCCGCTACACGACGTTATAATGAGAATATTTGCCTTTATATCAATGCTACGTGTAATCCAATGGAATGACAACATCCAGAAAAGAGAGGAGAACAACATACTGACGAACAGAAAACAGAATGCAGACGTTTAATTAGAGCACGGAGATCGTAGTGGTCGCGTGCAGACACTTTAGTCAGTCACTGTATAAACATCATTCTCTTTCTATTGGCTCAAGTTGAAATCTCCGGAGTATATGCTGCTGCGTTCAGACATCAGCTCACTCGGATATTCTGCAGATAAAATACTAGAGGAGGAGAAACTCCGGGTAGACAAATCTCAGGAGTTTTTCAGGAGGTTTCCGTATGTGTGAAAAGGGTTTAGGTGACCACCTAAGACATGATGTGGCCGATTTGATGTGATGACACCTTAAAGTATCCGTCATCCTAGTGAAATAAAAGTGAACAAATAGTCTCATCAAGGTGACATGATTTGTTCTCTATCGACTGCAATACAGCAGAACTTTTCTAAAATCCTTGAACATAACGCTGACGTGTAATCAAGGACGGACTCTGGATGTTTTTAAATGAAGAGCTAATCGACAAAAAAAACATTCAGAGCAGCTCAGCGGATCGAAGAGAGAGAGAGAGAGCGAGAGAGAGAGAGAGAGAGAGAGGACACTGCAGGGAGGAAACTGAAGTGGAACAGAGAGGATTGTAATTTCCCTCCCGATACACAGATCTTCGTGTGCACGCATGCAGCTGTGCAGGAACAATTCCCCCGACACGAGGAGATTGTCTTAAAGCAGCGTTCCATTAATCTCCGCTCAATACTTAACCACCTCGCCTCTGTGATAGTGTGTGCGATTGTTTCCTCTCCTAGCCTCCCTTTCATCCCTCCTTTCCTTCCCAATCTGACTTCTTCTCTTGTCCCGTCACTTCCTCTTCCAATTGGCCCTTCTTTCCTCCTTTCCTCCCTTTGCTTAACCTTTTCCTTTTTTCCTTTCCTTACTTGTGTCCTTTTTTATTCAAATGTTCTCCCCCTCTCTCCTTTCCTTCTTTCCTCTTCCCTTTTTCTCCATCCCTAACCTCCTCTTTTTATCTTCCTCCGTTCTGTTGCTTCCCGTCTACATCTCTCTTTTCTTTTCCTCTCCTCCTCCAGGCATCGACCTCATCGTGGCGTTTTACGGCTGCTTGTACGCCGGTTGTGTGCCGATCACCGTGCGACCGCCTCATCCTCAGAACATCGCCACCACGCTGCCCACTGTCAAGATGATCGTGGAGGTAAAAACCCAATGAACGCTTTATTAACACATGTTGTCTCACTCTGTATCACTTATTATATGTAAGCAGGACAAACATCGAATTCACTGCAGAGAAAAACAAAATTATCTTCTTTCCTTTCATCCCAATTTTACCATTTAATTAAAAAATACATCTTCGGGAAATTCCAGAAATAAATGAAAGAAATCCAGGGAGGCGTGGCTGTTTGGAAAGACGAAAGAGATGGGGTTCCCCCTGCGCTGCGATGATGTCAGCGAGTGCAGCTCTCTTTTTTGTTCACAATGTTACCTGCTTACGAGAAAACCCCTGCTCAGAGCGCACAGAGGTTCCTGTTCTAACAAATATTTGCGAGCCAGCTTGGAGAGTTGCGGGTATCTCTCGTGTATCTCACCTCAGCGGGCTGCAGAGAGACGAGTCTCTCTCCTGTACGTTTGCATCTCCTGAATCGCGCCCTGCTGGTTGCGCCTGCCACAACATAACTGTCTTTACCTACTGAGGTTAAGAGAAGGTAAGAAATATGTCAAGTTACACTGAGGGCGCCCTCTGCTGGATCAAACTTCAAACCACTTCAGACTTCCTGATATGAATGGCTCATTACAGTTGAAATGTAAACTTCATCCCCCAGGTTAGAATTTTGAATAAAAAGTGACAGCCTTGCTGGTCCGATTTGAAACCTGATGCCCGTTTCAAGGACAACAGCCTCTGTACATAAGGCGTGAGGACTAACCATTCGAGTAGCAGACTGCCATCATCGTGCTTTTTAAAAGGGGAAAGACCTCCTTCTCAGTTGATCACCTGTCGGAGCGTGAAGTCAATCATCAAGATGACGCACCTAGTTCAACAAACACAGAAAGCGAAACCGACACAGGCAGCCAAAAATACTCAAAGCAAAAGTCCCTCTGCCCTAGACTTAGTTTCCAACAACAAGCAACCAGTAATAGGTTGTGAAGGAAGAGTTTTCTGACAAATAATATCCTCCTAATATCGTAAAAATGTGAAACAGTAAAATGTTACGCTAGTAAGGGTGAATCCTGAAGACATCTCCAGAGTGCGTGTTGTAGATCACTTCCTCTGACACTAACCTGGTGATGGCAGTGAAATTCATTAAAAATGACTCTCTGGGAAAACAATCGTTTTCTTCATGGTCTTATCTGCTTTTGCAGCTCATGTGGAGGTGTTGATCCTAGTCTCTTTCTGTTTTTAAAAACTCCTCTCAGGATCTTTTAAGTTTGACAGAGTGTCAGCGGACGTTCATCCTTCAGCATTTCTTGGTAAAACAGAACTATCTCTTCCAGAGACAGATCAGCCTTGTGGCTTTGCAATCAGCTGTGTTCAATTAATGTGGAAAAACCAAAGAAAGACGGAGCGAGGGGGCAAATGTTTCGACAGCGTGCAGAAACCGGGAAAGACGCCAGCAGTCTGAAAAACTAAGTGAGTGAATGAGTGTGAGCGCTGAACGAGGACGAGAGAGCTGGCAGGAGGCGATGTAGGAGGTCAGAGCTGCGGCGACTCGGAGATAAATCTCACACAAAGCTGAGTTTAGCGTTTTGTTTCTGGAGGGGGGGCGGTTGGGGGGATCATAGGATGTAAGGTGGTGTGCTTTTTCTTCTACCGCTCCCTGCTGATATATATATATATATATATATATATATATATTAGATTGAAGTGGTCTGTGTGTCTGTGCTGCTGCAGGTGAGCCGCTCGGTGTGTGTGATGACCTCACAGCTCATCTGTAAACTGCTGAGGTCGAAGGAAGCCTCGGCCGCCGTGGACGTCCGGACATGGCCCCCTGTAATGGACACAGGTACACACACACACACACACACACACACACATACACACACACATACACACACACACACACACACATAAAGTCCTCATAAAGACAGACGTATGGATCAACCTTTGCATAAGCTATATCGTTGTTATTTCTCATTATCGGGTATGTTGGAGATCTCCTGTCGGTCTTTGACCTCCTCTAAAGACAGTAAAAAGTCGCTGTTTCTACAAGTTTCTACAAAGTTCTGCAAAGTTTGACGCTCCTGCACTCGAATCCCAGTGAAGTAGAGATAAAGAAGGAAATAAAAAATAAGAAAAGATTGATTGAAAACAGATTTGTGAGTCTTCACGAGTATGTTGATTGTGGAGATAAAGTGTACTGATGTGGGTCATTTTTTAATGCACAGAGGTAAAAGCACAACATCGACAGCTATTCTTAAGATTTCTAATTGGCATCAAAACCATCCTGAATATCATCATCATCAATATCATGAAGGTCGTAGGTCTTCATGAAGAGCTGGGTCTTTAGCTTTTTCTTAAAGGTCCAAAGAGACTCTGCAGATTCAATGCAGTTTGACAGTTTGTTCTACCACTGGGGGGCGACAGAGGAGTCTAGTTAGAGATCGCTGTCTCCACCAGGCGGTCAGGTCTGGTTTGGTTCAGTAAACCCTGATCTTGCTTGAGTTTCCACAGCCAAAACGTACCCTAACACATCACTGAATCACAGCGGCGCGTCACAGTGTAGACAGCCAATGAATCCAACAAAGAAGAAGAACCTGACAGTTAACAAAATCAATGATTCATGGGAAGGTCTGCATCTCCGAGATTGCCCGTCAGGCGCTTCTACGCGCTGACATTAGTTGCAAATAACAAAAATAGCGTTAAAAATACTCTCTCCAAATCCACAGGATGTTTAAATCATGGTGCATCAAGGGTCTGATCGGTACGCTTGGCACCCCAACAGAAGGGTAACAAAACAGTAGGATGGTACAGATCAGTTATTTTGGTACCATGAAACTTTTGACGGTGGAAACGCCAATAAATGTGTACCGCACTGAACCAAACTGGACCGGACCGCTTGGTGGAAACAGGGATTTAGGACCCTGTTGTGAAGGTTGGATCAGACGCCTTTCATTGGCAGAACGTAGTTGGCGGGAAGGGAGAGAGTTTAGGTAAGGAGGCGAGCAGTAACTGGGAGCCAGCGGAGGGAGATGAACAGCCGAGTCACATGTTCGTTCTCTGTTTTCAGACGATTTGCCAAAGAAGAAACCTCCTCTGCTGTATAAACCGTCCAACCCCGACACCCTGGCCTACCTGGACTTCAGTGTCTCCACCACCGGCATGCTCGCTGGAGTCAAGGTTAACACACACGCACAAAATGACAAACACTCCGTTTTTGACGTCTCATTTCCCATTTTGGTTTGATGTTCTAAAGTCTCATTTAAGAAACACCCTGTATCTGTTTTTGAAATGTTCCATTGTATTGCCTCTCCTGACTGAGCATCGTGTGTGTGTGTGTGTGTGTGTGTGTGTGTGTGTGTGTGTGTGTGTGTGTGTGTGTGTGTGTGTGTGTGTGTGTGTGTGTGTGTGTGTGTGTGTGTGTGTGTGTGTGTGTGTGTGTGTGTGTGTGTGTGTGTGTGTGTGTGTGTGTGTGTGACTCCTGCTCAGATGTCTCACACAGCCACCAGTGCCTTCTGCCGCTCCATCAAGCTGCAGTGCGAGCTCTACCCGTCCAGAGAGGTCGCCATCTGCCTTGACCCGTACTGCGGCCTGGGCTTCGTCCTCTGGTGCCTTTGCAGGTCAGACAAACAGAAATCCGAATGATGAAACAATATGTAGAGTTGTTCCAGTATTCTTAAACACGGGCTCTATTTGTTATAAAACTTTTTTTAAGCGCTGTCAGCATTAACTAGTTAATCGACTTATAGTTATTTTGTCCCTCCAGGCTCACCGTAGATAGTCGTCCTCAGTGTCTCCCTGTAGTCTCAGTGACACTGCTGCATCTTTGAACGTCTCATTTCACTTTAACAAACTCTCAGGCTGCTCAGCTGACGAGTCCAAAGTAATATCCACCTTATGACATCACACATTGACCTTATGACATCACACATTCTGCTCATGTCTTCTGCAGCGTGTACTCAGGTCACCAGTCCATCCTGATCCCTCCGTCCGAGCTGGAGGTCAACCCGGCCCTCTGGCTGTCAGCCGTCAGTCAGTACAAAGTCCGAGACACGTTCTGCTCCTACAGCGTCATGGAGCTGTGCACCAAGGGCCTCGGCCTGCAGACCGACTCTCTGAAGGTAAACGAGGCGCTCTGCCCGTGCACTCCACATCGTATGAATTTTACTGACAGGAAACCCGGAGAAAACACATCTCCTCATTTGGCGTCCTTCCTCTCCCCTTCAGTCCCGAGGGGTGGACTTGTCTCGGGTCAGGACCTGTGTGGTTGTAGCCGAGGAGCGTCCCAGAACCGCCCTGACGCAGTCCTTCTCCAAACTCTTCAAGGACCTGGGACTCCACCCCCGAGCCGTCAGCACCTCCTTTGGCTGCAGAGTCAACCTGGCGATCTGTCTGCAGGTCAGTCAGACTTCCAACTCTTTGTTTACGATACAAAGATCGCACTTCCTGTTTTGGTATTTCCTGATGTGTGCACACAGCTGTTAAGAAAGTATCTGGTGCTGCAGCTTGATTGGCTGTCGATGGGAACATCGTTTTTTCAATCCCCTTTGTGTCGCACTGCGAGCTGTCCCAGTATGCTTTAGTCAATGAATACGCAGCTTCCCATAGACAATGAAAGAGCGGGAATTTAGTTGCATGATCAATATTTGGTTGATAAATCTACACTACTGTGGTCCAAGGGCTCATCTCAGGCAGCGTTTCCAGGTACAATCCTTATCGTTTTAAGGATCATTCCATTCCTGCTTCCTGCTACTACAAGCACCAGTAAGTGTCTCCTTTGAAAGCTAACAGTCTGCAGTTTGAGAAGATCTGGAAATGCTTCCAACAATCATTGAAACAGGCTTACTGCTGTTGAAGTAGGGCAGACGTTCATCACTGATCATGGTCTGTTGACCGTTAGAAATGCACTTCCTGCTTCTGGGATGTAAGGTAGTGAATGAAGCAGTGTGTCCACGTGTTCATAACTTCATTGACTACAAGAAGTATCAGTCATCGGCACAGGGTTAGGGTTAACACAGTACTGGGTAACCCTAACCCTAACCGAGAAACCGAGTTCCAAGAAAGCGGTTACCAAGTGTCATCTATTTTAATCTGGCAAAAGTGAAACACAGACAAAACTCCTTTTTAACTTCTCAGTCCACTCCAGATCCTCTCCCTCAGGGAATTGTACAAAAGTACTAACCCAGTTGCTTGCAGTTTCTCAGGTATAGCTACATCAGACCAGGGTCAGGCATTTCCTTTCAACTCGTGAGGTCATTAGGCATTTTCAGACCGCAGGAAGTTATCCATAGTTCTAGGAACTGTTGGAACCCGCCCCCTTTTAAAGTGATTCCGCACTGCAGGAACTATAAACTATTTCAGTTCCTAGAACCCTGAGTAAAGGAACCTTTTTAGCTTCTGCTTCAGAGTAGGTACAACGAATGCAGACAGAATGAAAGTCCCCATGGTGTGTCGTTCCCTAACTCCCTAGTGGATAGTTCCTCTGCAAAAAGTCCCCAGAACTGTTAGGTCTGAAAATACCTATTGGCTATTATTGGCTGGGAACAGTGGAATGAATGTCGTAATTGGCCTAATGAGGTGTCAATGGAAAGGTCAGAGTACGGCCGCCATTTTGATGTATCACAGTCGAAAGAAATGTTTTCATATTTTGAATTATAGCAGAAAACACACAGTGGGAAATTGGGAACATCTGTGACACATTTCATGCAATCCAAGGATCTTTGTGGATGATCTGTGTGTGGATTAGATCTGGATCTGGATCTTGGGTACCCTTGCTGATGCAGCAAAACAAAAAGATATACAACAATCAGACGACTATGGGCAAATCTAAACCAACCAGATTGGACTGTGTAAATCCTTGTTGGGGACACCATGAGGTAGAGAGTTTTTACAGTATTCACATCGAGCGGTGTGCAAAGATGAATATCAGATCAATCTATGCAGCTTCATCTTTCCATTCCAAGCTGGTCATCGCTCTCTTCATTCTGCAGCCTACAGATGATTCAATCATTTCACTGGATCTGTTGTACGAGTATTTTCTTTGGTCCTCTTGAGGCGGACTGAAAGGATCTCGTGATCAGATTCATTTTATTAAATGACGTTATTTAAAGGGTTCTTGCTGGTGTTGTAGTACTCCAAATCAAGACCACTTTCTGAAGGTCTCGGTCTTGTCTTATGATCGAAAGCATTTTTACTCCGTCTTGTCTCTGGACGGACTCCAGATTTTAAATCAAGACCACCACTGAAAGGCTATTTGTCCACGTCATTACTGTGATTAGAAGTAAGACACCTCTTTCTAAAAGAACAAGTAACTTAGATTAATTTGTAGTTTTTATCCTCCGGTTACGGCCGCAACCTTCCCGGTGTTACGGTCTAAGTGAGTGACACGCCCACTAAACACAAGATGATGATTTTTCAGAGATATTTATGGTCTTGGTCTTGACTCGGTCTAGATCCCTAAATGTCTTGGTCTTGTCTCGGCCTCGGAGCACTCTGGTCTCGTTTAGTGTGGTCTTGACTACAACCCTAGTTCTTGTTATTATTTTATAGATATAACCGGTAAGATATGATGACGATATGATCCTCTGTCAGAAACAAACAAAGGGGTTTCCTGGTGCATGGCTCATTTTGAATGATCAGAGTCAATATACACTAATATTACATCCTGGTCACTAATATTAAACAGTATATTGAACTAATGCGCTGTAATCCCCCATGCCTTTAAAATGACTAAACTAACATCTGGCTGAACATCTGTGTCAATCTGACTGCTTGTTTTGTCTCTTTGAGTTTTTTTCCATTTTGACATTTTTTTCTTTCTCCCTCTCTTACTTCCTCATTTTAAACATAACCCCGCCCACATATCTCATACTTGGTTTTGTCTCCGCCCCCCCTTCTTACCTCCTCCTCCATCTCCTCATCCTCCTCCGCCCCTCTTTGCTGCTGTAGCCTCACAGGCTGGGAAAGCTTGCCGACCAGGTAGGGAACCACCATCAACCCCCCCCTCCCCCCCAAACCAACACCACCACTACCTCCACCAGCCCACTGCCTGTCAGCACATTCCAACCAATCAGCTGGCTTTAGATCAGATTACTCCAATTTTTAAAGATGCTTTGAGTATCACAAATTTAGCATATAAAGGGGAGTGTGTATAGTATAGTATATCAGTATAGTCATCTCTACTATACTGCATCAGCCTTTTTTTAAATCTGTCACTGAGTCTGACATCGTTTTATGAAGCGCTAAATCCGACAGTTTTAAAAAGTATTTATATTTCAGGAACCAAAACCTCAGAAAGCTGATTTAATTAAAGGTCACATATTCTTCAAAGTCCACATTACCATGTTTCTCTAACTCTAATGTGTGTCTCTAGTCGGTCTACAAACCCCCCAATGATGAGAAAAGTCCATCCTCTCCATCTTTAGCCTGCTCCACTTTTCAGAAAATGTGTGCTCAAACAGGCCGTTTGGAGATTCTCCCTTTATGACATCACAAAGGGCAGTAGCCCCTCCCTCAGGTGGGTGACACTCCCACAGCTAGGTGTTTGTTCTGCCCTCTGAGTCTGCCTTCTCACTGTAAACAATAGGACATGGAGCGAGAAAGCCTGAGTACACCCAAGCCCTTCCAGAGAGGGGGCGTGGTCAGACAGAGCTCATTTACATATTTAAAGGTACAGACACAGAAACAGCCTGTTCTGAGCAGGGCTAAAATAGAGGGGTTTATAGACATGGTCAAATACAGGATCAGAGTGGATTTAGAACAAGATACTTCACACACACGTTTTGAGGAGCTCTGAGACTTATTTAAACTGAAGAAGAGGAGGAGGATATGTGACCTTTAAATATATTTTCTACGTCGTATCATCTCCAATAAAATCACCACTAATATGAAGCATCAACTCAGCATTAAAAGTCTGCAAAAAAACATCAGACAGGAAGCTACTTGACAAATACGTATTTTGAACATCTTGACAGGATGTCGTAAAAATCAGAATCAGAAATACTTTCGTCCAAGGCAGGGAAATTCCTGCGTTACAGTTTCTCTTTTAATTGTGAAGAAAGAGATGAACAGAGGTTAGAAATATGTAGAGATAAAAAGCTTTCAGCGTCATCTACAATGTTGTATTATTAATATGTTTGTTTACGTTTCTGGATGGCGAGCTCTTTTGATGGATGAACTCAAAGTCAGAACAAAAGAAAAAAAAAGGTTTAAACCGTCATCTTTCAACACGTTATGAGCTGTTACCTGCAGCACATAAATCAGTAAACGTCCATCCTCTGGTGGAGATTAGGAGTCGTGGTGATGACGCTTTCTGCCACGCTGTGCTCTGGGTGGGTGTGCGGGCTTCTGACTCCCAGCATGCCGCTGTGCGTCCGGTGGTGGGCTTTGCAAAGCGTTTTTCCTTTTTTTAAAATCCTGAATCATCTCTGAGATGAAAGGGAGATGGGGGGGGGGGGGGGGTGGTGGAGGAGGAAGAGAGAGGTCGGGGAGAGGGGTCTTTATCTCTTTCTTTTTCCTCTGTTGATTTCTCTTCAACATTTTCCTCTCAGACTCACATTAAAGAGGAAAAGAGTCGAAACAAAGACAGATATTACGCTCGTGTTAAACCATGCAGACTAGATTTAAGTCAAACCACTTAACTGTGTCATCTTCACCCTTGTCTCCGCTCACTTTCCCCTCTTTTCTCCCCTTTAGAGTCCGCTTTACGTGACGTTTTCTTTGCATGTTGACTAAATACGAGCTGACTTTAGATCCCTTTAAATCTGGATTTTGGTGTTTCTTGTTCCCCTCTGAAATCCTCCCTCTTGCTTTTACCACTTTGTTCTCTCCAAACATTTTGTGAATGTAAAGGTTTTGTGGGTTTTCCATCTCTGTTCTCAAACCCAAAGCTTTCCTCTGCGCTGTGGATGGAAAGCTTGTCTATGTGAGCACTAAAGCACGAGCAGCAGCATCACACCACTGCGCCCTGAGTGTAGGAGTAGAAGTAGCGTTGGTAGTTGTAGTTTTAGAACAAAGTGTATGTGATGCAGTTATACAATAGTTGTGTTTAAGGTGTGGTCATTTTTTTTTTTTTTCCGTTCCTCAGGGCACCTCAGGACCCGACCCCACCACTGTTTTTGTTGACATGAGAGCGCTACGACACGACAGGTGAGTTCAACAAACCACACACCTGAACACCTTAAAGGAAGAATGTGCAGCTTTTTGATCCAGTAGATGTCGCCGCTGAGCTCCAGCATGAAACCAAAACAAACTGCTGTTTGGCCACGCCTCCTCCATACTGAAGCCTCCGCTCTCCTCCAGAGACACACCTGACTCGCTTTTGCATAAAGGAGTTTAGCACAAGTGGCGGACAAAATTGTCCTTTGCTCGAGCTGCAATCACCTGTGTCCTGCATTGTTGTGTTAGCATGCGAATGTTAGCGCTCTGTAGTTAGCTCGTAGCTTCACATTGTTGTGTTAGCATGCTAATGTTAGCGCTCTTTAGTTAGCTCGTAGCTTCACATTTCATGTAAACTGACACAGAATGAGCGTGATCTAAAAACTCTTACTAACATCCAAATAATCAGTGAGTATGTTCTTCTTCTTCTCTCTAGTTCTTGACTAAAACAGCTTTTATACACAAGGGGAGGAGCCGGCCGTCCCGTCCATGTAAACACGGCTCTGACAACAACACAGCCAGCGGGACTCGAGCTTCTCCCTCATTGTAGACAGTCATGACTCAGTTAAAGAGGATGTACTTGATTTATTTATGTGTGAAATGTCGCACATTCTTCATTTAAACATGCATTCTTTTGAATAACCAGCAGGGGGCGACTTTACTCGTTGCATAAAGACATCTTAATGTTTATAAACCTGAGAAATCACAAACACCCAGCTCAGCATTAAGCATCCTGAGCGCACAATCTCCTTCAGTGTCAGCTGTTCTTTGTGTGCTGAGTTGAAAAAATATGAAACTTTTGAAAAAGTGTTGCGCAAGAGCCAATTCTTCCTCACTGGCCAATTAAAACCAAGACGGGGCGGGACTTCTGATTAAACCGTTTGTCAACAACAATGGCCGAGGAGAAACTTAGCTGACTAATCTTTTTGAGGGAACAGTTTCCAGGTCTAGAGCTGCTGCTAACACCAGGACATGAGAACTGTACATAAATACAGGTAAAGGTATCAAACAAAGAGCCTTATTCTGACACAGTGAAGCTAGCTGCTGCTAAATTGAAGCAAATTTTCATATTGAGAAAATAACTCTAAAATATTTTCCTTGTGTCCTTGGTGAAAAACTAGTTTTTCTTGGTCCAGCTGCTTGAGTGCAAAGATACTGTATCTCTGCGTTCTTTCACATTATTTCAGGGATGGCTGTGGCTCAGCGGTAGAGTTTGTTATATCTCAACCGTTAGATCTAGGGTTCGATCCCCAGCTCCTGCAGCCACATGTGTCCTTGGGCAAGACACTTAACCCTGAGTTTCTCCTGCTGCATCGTCGGCAGCGTATGAATCCATTTACCATTGTTTAAAAAAATTTAGCGAGTCACATTTTCTAGTTTAGTCGGCAGATAATTAGACTTATTTTCAGTAACATTTCCTGTTCTTGTCTTCCCTCTTTGTAATTCAGAGCTGGGTTATTGACTGTGAGAACCCTTCGCTCGTGGCTGGAAGTCAAAACGTTGAATATAATGAGAAGCTGAAAGTTTCTTCCAGACAATATGAGTCTCAGGCGGGCGGCCTCACCGCAGAGAAAGATGCCCCCTTTAAACCCCGCAGAGCCAGGCTGAGTCACATCTCACGCTGAGTCAAAGCAGAAATAGCAACTCGGGAGACTCCGGATCTGTTTTCCCAGGGTTTGGACTTTCAGAGGAGAAGCCTGAGTTTATGAACAGAGTATTTGTTTAAAAAGAAAGTTTGAGGGTTCGACATCAGTGTCAGATTTCAAGTTTGGAGTGTGAGAATAATCGTCAGTTTCCAGAGAGATGAACTCTGGGATAACAAGAAAGACGGAGATTTATTCAAATATCTCCTGACAAGGTCATCCGGGGGGGTTAAAGGACAAAAGTGAGACCACTCCTCCTCGGCTCTAAGTGTAACATATATATTTAAACATGGAGGTGTTACAAGAACCGTAAAGTTTCCCAGCATGTCTGAGAAACATCCTGTCCTCTGTGATCCAGCACATCATCACACGACCGCTCTGCTGTCGCTTCTCTTAACGAGGCTGCTTCAGTCCGTCTGTGTTTAAATATAACCGTCAGCCTGTGTGATTACATGCTCTCACTGTTGATTTAAACACACGTCTGTGTCCCGTTTCTAATCACACCATCCTCTTCTGACAGCTTACTCAGGAGGTTATTTTAGTCCTTTTTGTGGAGTAAGCTAAAATGATGATTATTGTTTTCAGCTCTGTGTTCATGAAAATACAACAACGTGCACCAGAAGAGGGGCGGAGCTAAGAAACAAAAGATACAACTTAGAAATACAAGGTTCATCCCGCTAAAAAAAGTCAAAAATCAGATCCTCTAAACCTCTAATGAAACACCTACAACCTAAAACATGCTGGATTAAAAAAAGACCAAACTGAGTTGTTTTCAGCTGGACTGACGACATGCTGGGTTCACTTAAAGCTACAATCTGTAACTTTTCAAATCTTAAAAAAGTCGTTTGAAAGTCGATGTTACACAAGAACAACTTGTGGGAGAACAGCATCTCTCTTTCTTTACATTGTGGAGAATCTTTTGTTACTTCTGTTTTACTCCCCACATCCTGGTTCCCTGAATGTGTGCCGACTGAATCATGTTGTGTCTTCTTTCTGTTCAGGGTCCGACTCGTGGAGAGGGGGTCCCCGCACAGCCTGCCGCTGATGGAGTCTGGGAAGGTCAGCCCGTTTGTTTCTTATCGTCTGAATTTCAAAAGTCTCAGATCAGTGAGATGGTGACGTTCATGTTCAGTCTTCTCTTTTAAAAAATACAGATCCTGCCGGGTGTTCGGATCATCATCGCCAACCCAGAGACAAAGGGACCAATGGGAGAGTCGCATCTGGGAGAGGTTTGTCTCAGTGCCGATGATTAAAAACCCTGAGTAATAAGAAATAACTGATGAATGATTGCAGAAGTTAGTTGGAGTCTTGTTGGAGGTCATTGTAGGCGGGGTCTTGTTGTCTTCCCAGCTCAGTGCTCTTTAAACGGCTCCAACAGCAGCTGATGTCTTTGTTTGCAGATCTGGGTGCAGAGCGGCCACAACGCCAGCGGTTACTTCACCGTCTACGGGGACGAGGCGCTGCAGTCCGACCACTTCAACTCCAGACTGAGCTTCGGGGACACGCAGACCGTCTGGGCCCGGACCGGATACCTGGGCTTCCTCCGCAGGACCGAGCTGACGGACGCCAGCGGAGGTGAGGACGTGATCGTGCATATTTTTTTTTTGTTTGGTGTAATAAATCAGAGTGTGATTGATGGGGCGCCGACACCGACCTTTACCGCTGTCATATAACACAGAGGAGGGGCGGGATTAGGCGGCTTCAGGGCTGATTTGATGACGACCTCGAGGGGAATCCATCAGTCTGGAGGGTTAGGTGAAGGTCTAAATGCTGTTTCAGAAGCTTTTTCTGTCTGAGGAGCAAAACTTTAAAAAGTAAAATCCCTCTCCCTGTGAAGTAATTTATTTATAATGCTGGTGTTAAAATAATCAGAAGACACAATCTGCATATTCTTGTTCCACCCCATGTCCAACTGTTATCTAACAGCTTGTAACCTGTGTGTGTGTGTGTGTGTGTGTGTGTGTGTGTGTGTGTGTGTGTGTGTGTGTGTGTGTGTGTGTGTGTG
This sequence comes from Labrus mixtus, assembly GCF_963584025.1. Classification (NCBI taxonomy): domain Eukaryota; kingdom Metazoa; phylum Chordata; class Actinopteri; order Labriformes; family Labridae; genus Labrus; species Labrus mixtus. The sequence goes on along the minus strand of NC_083619.1, from coordinate 27,764,927 downwards.
TGTGTGTGTGTGTGTGTGTGTGTGTGTGTGTGTGTGTGTGTGTGTGTGTGTGTGTGTGTGTGTGTGTGTGTGTGTGTCTGTGTCTGTGTCTGTGTGTGTGTAGAGCGTCATGACGCCCTGTATGTGGTCGGTGCTCTGGAGGAAGCCATGGAGCTGAGGGGGATGCGTTACCACCCCATCGACATCGAGACATCCGTCATCCGGACGCACAAGAGCATCACAGAGTGGTGAGCAGCCATCTGCCAAACAAAAAATAAACTAAAATAAGTCCCGCCTCTGACAGGGCGAGTAGCCAATCACAGTTTAGGATTTTTGGGGGTGGCACAATCAGATTTTTACTGATATTTTAATAATTATGGGCTGAAAATATCGACTTTCACTTTATGACATTTTGGATTAAACCAAAAAACAAACGCTGACCGTCTTTGTTTCTTCTTGTTCTTCTTCTTCTTCTGTGGTGCAGCGCGGTGTTCACGTGGACCAACCTGCTGGTGGTGGTGGTGGAGCTGGACGGCTCGGAGCAGGAGGCGCTGGATTTGGTCCCCCTGGTGACCAACGTGGTGCTCGAGGAGCACTACCTGATCGTGGGCGTGGTGGTGGTGGTCGACATCGGCGTCATCCCCATCAACTCCCGCGGCGAGAAGCAGCGCATGCACCTGCGCGACGGCTTCCTGGCCGACCAGTTGGACCCCATCTACGTGGCCTACAACATGTAGCACGCCAACCCCCCACCCCGCCCCCCCTGGAGGTCTATATGGAGGTGGATGGAGGATGTTTTTAAGGAAGATGCAAAGACACGTCTGCTCCTGAGACTGAGAGGAATAAGACAGGAGTCTGAGGCCGGGGTTTGTTGCCCTGAACTTTGTTGGACTGTGATAGGATTTCAAGGAGGTAAGAGCAAGAAGAAGTAGCACTCATGCAGCCCGGAGGCCATAGAGGACAATCGTTGACGTAGCAAAGATCTGGGCTTTAAATCACTTGTGGCTCTCTTTACCTTTTCCCGTCATGTGGTCGCAGAAGATTCTGTTTTCTTTTTTTTTTGGTTCGTCCTCGAGAAAAAAGGTCAGGCTATTTTTACCAAACAAACTGTAGCAAAAAAAAAAGAAAGAAGATATTTTACGTTTTTATGGAAACCATTTCAAAGAGCGCGATATGTTTTGATACGAGGGGCGGGGTCAGAAAGGGGGCGAGCGAGCCGCAGCTGTCCTTTGATTTCACAATAAGGTACTCCACGTTTGTTTCATGTCAGCTTGTTGTTGTTCTTCTTAAAGTGTGACTTTTTTTTTTTTTTTTTTTACTCTCTGATCCGTCCGTCCGTCCGTCCCCTCTCAGCGGGGGAATCAGCGTTTCTTATTTTTTCATAAAGCAACAGCTGCAGCCTTCACATGAAGCGAGTCAAACCGACATTTCATATCATGTAAGTATGTACAAAAAGAAACTGACTTAATTTATTTTGTTTCTCTTTTTAGAAGTTTATGACGAGACGTTCAAGAATGTTGTGCTCTTGAACATTTGCTAATATAAAAAAAACACAGAGCATTGTATAATGTGGAGCGAAAACACTCACAGCGAGCGTGTAAACGGAGACGTAGAAATATATGACGATAGATTTTATGTGAAGACGAGCGAAGGATTCACACAAGACGAGGGGAGCGGCTCGACACACGATGTCCGCCTCGTGTTTCTGTGCACTGGGACGTCATCGGTCACGCTTTGAGGAGTTTTATTCCAGAAGATTTTTACACCAAAGCTTAGAATTAAGGGAATAAGTCCCTGTGTCCACCCAGTGTCCACCTAGTGTCCACCCAGTGTCCACCTCGTGTCCACCTCGTGTCCACCTAGTGTCCACCCAGTGTCCACCTCGTGTCCACCCAGTGTCTACCTAGTGTCCACCCAGTGTCCACCTAGTGTCCACCTAGTGTCCACCCAGTGTCCACCCAGTGTCCACCTCGTGTCCACCTAGTGTCCACCCAGTGTCCACCTCGTGTCCACCTAGTGTCCACCCAGTGTCCACCTCGTGTCCACCCAGTGTCTACCTAGTGTCCACCTAGTGTCCACCCAGTGTCCACCTCGTGTCCACCTAGTGTCCACCCAGTGTCCACCCCGTGTCCACCCAGTGTCTACCCAGTGTCCACCTCGTGTCCACCTCGTGTCCACCTAGTGTCCACCCAGTGTCCACCCAGTGTCCACCTCGTGTCCACCCAGTGTCTACCCAGTGTCCACCTCGTGTCCACCTCGTGTCCACCTCGTGTCCACCCAGTGTCCACCTCGTGTCCACCTCGTGTCCACCCAGTGTCTACCTAGTGTCCACCTCGTGTCCACCTCGTGTCCACCTAGTGTCCACCCAGTGTCCACCTCGTGTCCACCCAGTGTCTACCTAGTGTCCACCTCGTGTCCACCTAGTGTCCACCCAGTGTCCACCTAGTGTCCACCTCGTGTCCACCCAGTGTCTACCTAGTGTCCACCTCGTGTCCACCTCGTGTCCACCCAGTGTCCACCTCGTGTCCACCTCGTGTCCACCCAGTGTCCACCCAGTGTCCACCCAGTGTCCACCTAGTGTCCACCTAGTGTCCACCTTGTGTCCACCTCGTGTCCACCTCGTGTCCACCCAGTGTCTACCTAGTGTCCACCTAGTGTCCACCTCGTGTCCACCTCGTGTCCACCCAGTGTCCACCCAGTGTCCACCTCGTGTCCACCTCGTGTCCACCCAGTGTCCACCTAGTGTCCACCTAGTGTCCACCTTGTGTCCACCTCGTGTCCACCTCGTGTCCACCCAGTGTCCACCTAGTGTCCACCCAGTGTCCACCTAGTGTCCACCTTGTGTCCACCTCGTGCCCACCTCGTGTCCACCCAGTGTCCACCTAGTGTCCACCTTGTGCCCACCCCGTGTCCACCTCGTGTCCACCTCGTGTCCACCTCGTGTCCACCTAGCATTTTTACAAGGGAGGAAAGCGCTGGCTGTGCACCCAGGAGTGTTTGCATGAAGCGTTTGTGCTCTAAGAAGAAAAGCGCTGCACATCCGTCCTGTCTCCATAAAAACAGTCTGTTGACAACGGACTTTTTACTGCATGTTTTATATTTGAGATTGTTTACTTCCCAATCAGACACGGAGCAAAGAGGAAGTGAATACAAGACACGATCCCTAGAAGGCAAAAAATACAGGGAATATCATACATTTGGAAAAGCTGGTGACGTCAACAACGCCTTTCTGAAAAAGTTGAAAGATTTCAAACTGGAGCGGTCGCACAATTAATGCAGAGCGCTCAGAAAAAAAGACGCTGGGCGCTGCGCTTTTTCTCTGAGCGGTTGCTTTCTGCTGCAGACGCTCTCTACTCTTTGAAAACAACTGAAAAGAAAAACGCTAGGTGGACACGGCGCCTCAATAAAGACTTTTATTAGAATACGTCTCCAAACAGCCAATCGGAAACATGTTTGATGAGTTAGAGGATAAAATGAGACATGTTGTTTTTTTTTAAATGAGACGCTCAGTTTAAAAAAAATAAAGGAGTAAATTATGTTGTAATATCTTTTACTGTTGTAAAATGACAAACCTCCATTCTTAATGGTATAAACTGAATAAAATCTGTAATATTTTTAATAAATGAAAGTTTTATCGGGAAAGAATCCGTCTTTTTATGATTTTTTTAATAATGTAAATGCCAAATTTTTGTTTTTGTAAAGTTTGGCTTCATTAACTTATCCAACTCGATGAATTGGCTTCTTTTATTTAAAGGAAGAATGTGCGACTTTTTAATCCAGTAGAGGTCGCCCTTGAGCACCAGCATTAAACCAAAACAAACTGTTTGTCCACACCTAAGAGGCGGGACTTAAGAACAAATCAACTAGTCTGGCTGTTTCCGACAGGCTAATGTTCGGACATTCAGTTGTAAATAAACACTTTTCATGAAAACTTCCAGAGCAAAACCGTGTCCACACTCCCTAACTTACAATGTACCTGATTACCAATAAATGTATTTTTGTAAGTTAGACCGCGAGCAAGAGTTTGAATTAAGTATTTAAAAGTGTGCCTTTGCACATATATCTTTGTTTTTGAGACCCTAGGAATATGCTTCCAAATCTTGTGACCTACCTATCATGAGGGGGGATGGAAAGGGTGAAAAAATTTAATTAATTTGCGTGCTAAACTTCAGGCCACCCCTGCAAAGGTCAGGGCCGCCAGGTGGGCCACCCCAGTCTAAAAAGTCTGGACACGCCCCTGCTTAAGAGAAATTAAAGGGAGTAATGGAGTAATGTTTAACTGAAACCCAACACAGCTATGATCCTCTGCTGCCCTCTAGTGGTGACCAGGAGGAATAACAACGACAACTTGCCATTTTTAATTTGGGTTTTATTGATTATGAAGTGTAATGAGCTGGGATAAGACTCCTCAAATCAAACAGCCAATCAGCAGTACTGGATTATTTTTGGTCTTTTGCTCCATCGGCTGGGAAACAGTGAACCCTCGTCTTCACCTTCCAGTTTCCCCTGTAGACGCAGGCGGGTTAGGAGCCGCTGCTTTTGTAAATAACCAGAGTGAGAGGTCGTTCATATTTTTTCACATGAATCAATCAGGGCTCACACACAGCACGATGTCACGACAGGGAAGGAAGACTGAAGCAGGAAGGAGAAGGCAGGTTTTTTTTTTTTTTTTTTTAAACCAGAGACCCTTTAACACATCCTGGACCTGTGGAGGACGTCAGAGACGGCGATCAGTCTGTGGATTATTATGAGGTCGGAGAATGTTCAACACACACACACACACGATGATGTTTTTTGAAAAGACTTAAAAAGCACTTTCTTCACCGTCTGTTTCTCTTTCTTTTATCAGCGAAATGTTTGTCCCCAGTATGTTTTTTTTAAAGGTTTTAAAAATGTCTGACATGAAGTCTTTCAATTCAATAAAATATTTCAACAATTTTGACAATAAAAATTGAAAATGTTGGTTTATTTTCTTATTACTGTCGAAATAATGTGGGTGTGCAGTACAAATAAAAAACGTGAACCATTTAAATACAAGGTTTCTTACTAAGTCTACAGTAGCTCACAAGCACAAATCTGATAAGATAGAATACCTTAAAGTTTTAAAGGAGCATTATTTGAGATAGTAGACATTAAGGAAACATGCTATGTTGAAGTGTAATGCAGCAGCCAGTATGTCCTCCTTCTAACTTTAGAGTCTGGTCCTGAATGCTCTGGATTTGTTTGGACCAGAGAAGGTAGACGGTTTTAAGGTGACCCCCGCACACGCTCTGTTTGCCAGATGAGAGCAGTTATCAGGTCAACAGGTGTTGCAGCGATGGAAGCGAGCAAGAGAAGTGGTTCAGATAGAAGTGATTGTACCCGACCTAAAAAGCCTCTGCATGTTTCTAATAAGCTCCACGAGCAGAAACGTGCTCAAACTAGGATCAATATTGGAGATATTACTATTAATTTACTTTATTGATCCCGCAAGGGGAAATTCTGTTTTGATGCGTCCATTACAGTCGCTTTGATTGTGGTGTGATGAAAAAAATGGAAACCCAGGAACTTGTTGATACATTTATTTCCTCCATGTTAGCACATAGAATATATTTATGTACATATTGCTAGCTAAAGCATCAAAAAAAAGAAAAAAAAAGAAAGAAGTCAGGAGCATAGAAAATGTTAAGCCACGATGAATAGTTTACATATGGACAGGAGAGAAGATGACAGGTAGAGGTTCACAACAAGCTCAGAGTGCTTGCTGTTAATCCTGCTTGTACTCAAACAACTCTGGTAGAAGGCGACAATCTGACCGATGATATACTGCAAACAGCTTCAACTCAAGGTCCAGAAAAGAAAAAAAAAAAAAAAAAAAAAGCATCATTGTCATATTGCATCACTCTGAGGGAGTGCAGCTTCGTCTTTTCTTTTTCTAACATGAGCGGGAGTAAAAACAGGAAAAAAGGAAACGGGAGCTGGAGGTACGCACACCTGTTACTCATGCAGTTAAAAACCAGATACAAACTGGAATGACATCAAAAAGTTCTTCCACATACGGATAAAAAAAAAAGAAGAAACTCCTCCTGAAAGTTTAACGGCGGGATGGACGAATATAAAACCAGTCAGACAAAAAAAGGAAGTTTACACGAGAGCATGACGTCATCACGCTGAAATTCCTCGGACACACTGAAATGTGCAGCGTAGCTCTCACTCGAGTGATCACTGTGAAAAAAACAACAAAAACAAACACGCTGAAATGACACAAACCTCAGAGTGTCGTCGTGGCAACGGAAGCCGCAGCTGATATGATAATAATAACGGTTGTACATTGTACAAAACTAGAACTAGAACAGTCGTCGGGGATCGCTGTGAGCACAGGAAACATGAAGCAGCGGAGATATCGGCGAGTTCATTTACAATGTACATACAATATGAGGGGGAGGAGATATGGACACATGGCATTATTTTTTTTATTTACATGTAGTGCAATGGTGATGAAGAAGAAGAAGAAGGAAAGGAGACGTTGGTGTTCGACCGAAGAGAACTTTTTTTCCCCTAGAAATCAGACGTTAAGAGTGAGCAGAAAGCAGAGACAGGAAGCTGAACTGTACAAGAACATGTTCTGTATTAAAGTGATACACTTAAACGAGTCCAAAAAGGAAGAAGAGAAAGAGTCCAGAGACGAGAGGCTGAACACATCAAGTCTGGAAGTAAAAGTTACCGTAAATTCTCTAATAGGAGGACTCCTTGACGACAATACATCCCAATCAAAAACAGCTGTGAATTTATCTCCTGGAACTACAGATTAGAACCATCGACTGTAAATATTATAAATGAAGTCTGAGTGACGTCAGCCATCTGTTCCTGCAGGGGGCGCTCTGCAGGCTCGTCAGTAGCAGCCGCCATGTTGGAAATCCTGTCTCAGCCTAACTTTCAGTCAACCTAACGACAGGCTGAGAGCTGGAGCTGAGGCGGGTTTTAAGACTCTTGATGAACCGTTACATCGCGCCCACCTGTCAATCATGTCAGCTAAGCGCCTAATTATGTAAAGCACGCATCATCTAAATCTAAACGGATGTGTGATCATGAGGACGATAACTTATCAGACCCATTAGGTTTTTTGAACCAGGCTGTAAACATGTTAATTTATGCTGTAAAAACGTTTTTTTTTGAATGGGTGTGTATGTGACTTCTGGTGTTCCTGACGCCAGCCTCTAGTGGACACTAGATGAACTGCAGGATTTTGCACTTCCGCATCAGATTCATTTTTCAACACAGAAGTTTGCCGCTTGTTTTGGACTCAACGGGGGGCGGAAAACAGTCCAAGAAAAAAACTCACATTTTGAGTCTTGTTTGCAGATCAAACTAAATCGATCTTTAGGATATTTCTTTTTAAAAAGCTTTCTTTCTTTGCTTTGAAATATTTACAACATCAGAAGGAAAGAGGGGCCTTTGAGGCACAGACAAGAAGTCGGAAAGTATTTAGAGACACTTTAACGTTGTCTTCTTTGGATTTTTTATATGGGTAAAAAAGCATTGAAATCAAAAACTTCAGCTTTGGATTTCTGTTAATGAAACTCAACACATCCTCTACGTTTGTCTTGTGATAAAACGGTTTTTAAACATCACACTTCAACTCTTAAAAGCACTACTGAGCGAGTTCTGTGATCCTTTTCAAACGTACAGCTACTTAAGCCAATAAATGAAGGTGTTGATCAATCGAATCATTTAGCGGTTTGACCGGGAAAAATAACTACTAGGTAGCTATTTTGTAAAAAAAAAAACAATAATTTAAGGTCAGGTCAAACCAACAGGTGTTGCAGCGATGGAAGCGGGCAAGAGAAGTGGTTCAGATAGAAGTGATTGTACCCGACCTAAAAAGCCTCTGCATGTTTCTAATAAGCTCCACGAGCAGAAACGTGCTCAAACTAGGATCAATATTGGAGATGCTTTTGAAAAATGGAGAGAGGTTAGAACACAGAAAGGTTTACAGACCCATGCAGAGCTGGATAAACACTGAAGCTTCAGAGTCCACCACATGGTGACCTGTGTGAGCATCGACTCTAAAGAGGAGGGGGAGGGGGGAGACAGCTCTCTATGATGTTTAGAATTTGGACTGCAGTACCCATTTTAAACACCAGGTGCCAGAGTTACATACTGCTCCTTTAAGCCACAACATGATGAATACATTAAAAAAGATTAGCTAATGAAGAAAAGTAAAGTATATAAGCAATATGAAAATGAGTATTAACTGTATTAAACACCAGACTCAGTCAGTATTCACTATAAGAGATACATTTATATAAAGAACGTTTTTATTTTGGGATGTGGTCGTCGTGTTTATTTGGCTTCTAAATGTCTGTTAGATAGACGGCGATATAAAAACCTTTTAAGAGTCATTATAGTTAAGTAGATATGAAGAATTAATCAGTTAGAGAAGGTTTTTTAAGTTTTCATTCACAGCCAATCAGAACAACAGAACATTTGTTTGACCAGTAGGATAAGATGCCCGGTTCTCTCTTTACTCAAAGTGAATAAAAGTTCTGCCCACTGGGGCGCCAGCAGCCTAGAAGTAAGTGTGCGCCCCATGTACTGAGGCTGTAGTCCTCCAGACGGGCGGCCAGGGTTCTCTCTCTTTCTCCCTGATTTCTGACTCTATCCGATGTTCCATCTCCAAATAAAGGCATTAAAAAAAGCCCCATATTTGCCTTTAAAAAAGAAAAAAAAAAAAAGTTCTGCCTCACTATTAGAGAATTTACGGTATTTTATTCGTCACATGTTCACAGAAACACAAACTGATGAACGGCAACGTGTGTGTAAAAAAAAAGTGATGCGTCTATACAAAACAACTGGATCGTTTTCCTCCGTTCAGTTCAGTCTTCATAACTGAGGAAACAGTCAAAGTTTAAAAGAGTCACACTTCCCAGAACAAAAAAAAAAAAAACGGGCAATTTTATCGCCCGTTTGAAAAAACACACAAAGAATTCCACGCACCGTATTTATACACGACACACACTCGACATCCAGCGCAGAGGAGAACTCTAGAAAAGATTTGATCATTCACATTTTGCATAATGTTTTTATATTGGTCCATCCGTCGTCACTGTTTGTCGGACACCAGCGAGATTCTGGGCTCCTCTTTTCTTGTGTTTGTGTTTTTACCGTAATGATTGGAGAAAAGACAAAGTGTGAATCTATAGACATGCACGGAGCCTCACGGGGAGGGCGAGGACGAGAAGAAGAAGGGAAAAAAACAGGCACTGACCACCGACTACAGCAAAAGCAGTGAAAGAGTCTCAAAGCCATCACTTCAGGATTTAAAAAAAAGAAAGATTTTTGAGTGTACAACACTATAAAAAATGACACTGACGACGCTCGGAGAATCGTATTTTTTTAAGCTTAAGGAGGCTGATGAAGGAGGGAGGACTCACCAGATCTTCTCGGGTAGAATCAGAGACTGTAGGTAAGAGATGGACGTGCATGATGAGCAAGTGCCTTAAACCGGCCTCCACCGAAAAGAAGTCTGATTGTACTGAAGTGAACATTTTCAAAATGAGTTTTCTGGTCTTGACCTCGAGTTCAAGTCTTCTTCTATGGTGCGAGACGATTACTTAGTAAATGATGAAAACAATCACAGATAAACTGACGCAGTGGGCGATTGACCACTCTTCCAAACATGGTCACTTTGGGCTTAAAAAAACACGAGAGCATGAGGCTATAAAAAGTTAGCCATCAAGCGGATTGAGGACGATGATGTCATAAAGGCCACGCCCACTTCCTACATACAGTCTCTAATTATAGTTTGTTTATTTTTTGGCAATTTTACGAGCATTCTGGTTTTTAGAAAAATGAAATGTGCAAAAAAAAACGGTCAAGTGGTGGGACCGCTCTCAGGTCCAGCTCAGTCAGGATTGCGGTACATTTCTCTAATTAAGAACAAATTAATTAAAAGTTCATTTATATTCGACTCGTAAAAAAAACCCATCACCGACTATTCGAAGGAAAAGACCCCAAAAAATGTGCATAATGTTCACTCTAATAATAATAATAATGATATCAAATGGAAGATTTGTTTAGTCGTCGTTTTTTTACGGCCGACCTCGTGACCCTGTTCCCAATAAGTGACTTTTAGGTAGAAATGCTAAAAGGTGCCGTCCAGCATCCAAAACAATAAATGAACGCGTGTGAGTTTTTTTTGTCTTTTTGTTCATTCTCTATGAAAGTGGAGCCAGTTGAATGCTGCAGCGGTACGTTTGTGTTGTGTCGTCGTGGTCGACCTGAAAGATCGACCCCAAGTGTTTTTTGTTGCATTTACAGTAAGAAAAGGGATTTTCTAAAAATTCAGGTAATAAAACGCTCATCGGTTACTAAACACTTAAATAACACATCCTCTGACACGAGCTCAAAGTTAGCACGTCAGTAAAGAGAAAAAATAATAATAATCACACCATCGGAGCCACGCCCCCTCGAGCAATCTGTTCACGATTCAGAGACCCCCAAAAAATTAAAAATATAGAAAGAAAATTCAAAAACATGGTTACATTAAATAGAAATAAAAACAAACAAAAAAAAGGGAACAAGTTGCTCTTTTTCCACGCAGAAAACATCGAGTCCACAAAGTGTTCAGGAAGGCAAGTTGAGAAGCCGGAGGGACAAGTGTGTGTTTGTGTGTGTGTGTGTGTGTTGTAGACACTGACTGACAGGAGGAGGAGGAGGAGTGGGCGAGGGCCGACTGCGTGCTGTGTAACGGTAAGAAGGGGCGGGGCTTGTTCATCTCTTCCTGCGGCAGGTTCGTTTGTGGTCGGCGTGCCAGTGCTCCTGCTGACACTTGATGGAGCAGTACGAGGTGTTCCAGCAGCAGTGGTACATGGCCTCCTCCTCGCAGTTATAACACTGAAAACAACACAGGAGAGGGCGGGTTAGACGGGCAGAAGTCGGTGCTTAAAGCGAGTTAAGGCCCAGACACACCAAGCAGACGGCAAAGAACTAGAGGGGATGAAGGCCTCCTTTTGTCCTGGCCAAAAAGTTGCACTTGAACACACCGCAAAGATTACAGGCAACGGCCAACCACCACCAACTCTCCATGCCAGCAGGCGGCAGTAGTCTGTAATCGTCATTCCAAAAAGGGGGACAAGGAAGAACGCGGATAAATAAACTGTTATTGTGATACGAGAAGACAATTTTCTCAACGCTGTCGCTCCACACTTGTGTTATAGGTCGCCTTCTAATGGATAATAATGACTGATAAAAAGTTGAAAATGGTGCCGGCGTTGTCAGTACTTGGTCTTTTATTAGTGGAAAAAGAATAGAAGAGACGCTTCTGTATTTCTTCCTGTGCAGAGGCTCTCCTGTGTCGCTTAGCTGAACAGCCAATCAGAGAGATTCCTACCCCCAAATGCGACACCTCAAGCTGATGCAACATGTGGAGTTGGCAAAAAAAAACGGGTAGCGACGGAGCTGGACACACCGCAAAAACTAGGCTGACTCCTTGGTGTGTCAGGGACTTGTCGTGTTCTGTCTTTTTAATATATCCGGAAAATAGGCAGGGTCAGTTTTTGCCTGTGACCGGACCAACAAAGACATCAACATTTTAAACTCTAAATCTAACTGTCCTTTTTAAGTTCTAAGTGGTGTTTTAAAGCTTGTTTGTCTTTCTTCAGAGACTGGACCCAGGAGATCAACAAATTGAGTACTGAAAGCTTTACTCATCTTTCTCAGAATCCAAAGCAGTGAGCCGCCTGCAGACGACTGACCAAGACAAAGAATATCACACAATATATACTTTTTGTGAGGATGGTATCCGCCTCCTCCACCATTAGATTCTCCTACTTCATGAAATACGGGCTTCATATCTCTATCCATGTCCCACGTGAGCTAGATAGCTCTAACTATGTCCCATAAGGGCCTAATAGCTCTCACTATGTCCCATAAGGGCCTGATAGCTCTAACTATGTCCCATAAGGGCCTGATAGCTCTCACTATGTCCCATAAGGGCCTGATAGCTCTAACTATGTCCCATAAGGGCCTGATAGCTCTCACTATGTCCCATAAGGGCCTGATAGCTCTAACTATATCCCATAAGGGCCTGATAGCTCTCACTATGTCCCATAAGGGCCTGATAGCTCTCACTATATCCCATAAGGGCTTGATAGCTCTCACTATGTCCCATAAGGGCCTGATAGCTCTCACTATATCCCATAAGGGCCTGATAGCTCTCACTATGTCCCATAAGGGCCTGATAGCTCTAACTATATCCCATAAGGGCCTGATAGCTCTAACTATATCCCATAAGGGCCTGATAGCTCTCACTATGTCCCATAAGGGCCTGATAGCTCTCACTATGTCCCATAAGGGCCTGATAGCTCTCACTATATCCCATAAGGGCTTGATAGCTCTCACTATGTCCCATAAGGGCCTGATAGCTCTCACTATGTCCCATAAGGGCCTGATAGCTCTAACTATGTCCCATAAGGGCCTGATAGCTCTCACTATGTCCCACAAGGGCCTCACAGCCCCAGCCATGTCCCATACATTGCCACATGCTATTCTCAGAAGTTAGCAGTCAAAAAAACCTACTGCAATGTCATGTCTTCTTGATAAATGGGGTAAATATCTGGCCAAACATCTTGTGACCGGACGTCGACACACCAACATAGCATGTATGTCAGGTTTTCTTGGAATGATGGTCCTTTTTCTTGTGTTTGTCTCTCCTTCGCCTCTCGTAAATGTCAGGTCAGCCTAAGATTTATTACTTAATTACCCAAAAAGTGAGCTTGTATGAAACTTGAGACCTCACTTTTTGACCATGCAAAATTTCATCTAAGCATTGACTTTTTTTCACTCTATCCTTGATGAGTTTCACTTTGTAGGCTCAGTTTGAATTCATGTACACATGTGCCCTTCTGCATTTCATCCTTAGTTGATTATGTTATGTTTATAATATGCAACCCTCACACTATTGTTATTTATTTATGTAACTTGCATAATATGTGTCTATTAGTTCATTATTATACTGAAATTCTATTATGATTATTCATGACCACTTTGCATAAATGTTGACTATAAGGACTATGAATACATGCCTACAGGTGGGACACTACAGACTTTAAACATACCCTGGGTGTAGAGTTGGGGATACATCGATTTTTATCAACACCTCCATCCCACAAAACGGGGACATATGCAAACCTTGAAAACATAAATTTGTTTCTGTGGTGTGAAAACAAACGGGGACAGTGAGGGATTTAGTTGAGGACTCACCCACTGCTTCTTCTTGGTCTGGGAGATGAGCTGTTTGTGTTGGGCCACCAGCTTCTTCACCTCCTCCACCAGCTCCTCTTTACACTTCTCCTTCACCTGCTTACACTTCCTCTCCATCTCCGCCTGAGCTCCGGTCACCGCCTTACTCACCGCCTGCCGCTTCTCCTCCTCCATCTCTGCACGGAGCTGAAACAACAAAACGGACCGGTTTCAATGTGAGCTCAAATATTTCAGGTTACACACCTTCACAGTCATCATCGAACACACACACCTTCTCCAGAGCCTCCCTGACGACCCTCTCCGTCTCCCGCTTGTTGTCGGCCTTCATCATCTCCTTCACGTCGTTGAACACCTTGGTGTATTTCTCGTGGCACATGTTCTGGCAGGCGCCGTCGCTGTTCGTCTGGGTGCCGCGGTGCAGCGTGCGGGGCGACCCTCCGTTGGCCTTCTTGGTCTGCGTGGACACCGACAGCTTCTCGGGCTGCTGGGGCGCCGAGGACACCGGGATCTCCTGGCTGGAGCTGACCGCCTCCATCTCTGGCTCCGGGTCCTGGTGGATGGGGAGAGGAGGAGGAGGACAACTTTGCGTTACCTGCGACTCAAGCACCAGCTGGTAGATAAAAACAAGAGATCAAAACTGATGCGTAAGGTTTCTGAGGGATGAATCATTCACAAAGACAACAACTCTCAAAACGACTGTTAGCAGCATGCAGGAGACAACACACTTTGATGTAAACACGCTTGAAAACAAAAACAGAAGATGGAGTCGAGGCTGGCGGGGAATCATGGGAGTGATTCCCTCTGCTTCATTCCCACCCCAGATGAAAACTCTGAATTGACCGAAGTCAAGGCGAACAGACAAAACTCGAATCCATGGCCTGATTCTGACATATTTTGGTAAATGACCTTTTGACATGCTTCTTCAGATTTGTAGTCAAAGTGTCCAACAACATTGAAGAGGGGCAGTTTTTGGTAGGGCATGTTCTTCCAGGATTATCAGAAAGAGATGTCACTGGGTGCCTAGTGGTTTGTGTGCGCGCCTCCATGTACTGAGACTTTAATCCTCCAGGCGGGCGGCCCAGGTTCACATCCGACCTGTGGATCCGCATATCGTTCCCCACACACTCTCTCTCTCTCCATGATTTCTAACTCTGTCCACTGTCCTGTCTCTAGAAAGGAAGCGTAAAGAAAAAGCTAAAAATGGCAGATTTCCCCTTTTATGTGAACGTTTCCAGCGACGATAACAGGAAACTTCCCTATATTATTTTGCAAAAACGATTAAGATTGAGGCGAAGCAACAAGCAGCAAAACAGCTTTTTAACTCCAGACTCTGTGATGCTCCTTAATCTCTTTGGTGTGCTCATAAATCTTCAGGAGAGAGACCTCATTTCAGGCGTCCAATGGCAGAAAAATACGGCAAATAAATAAGAATACATGCATTAACAGATGATACACAAACACTTTGGGATGCATCTGAAACACACATCATCTGAGCTCCTCTCAGCAGAGGTATCCGCTCTAACCAATACCAAACATCCTCTGTTTTTGAGTGTGTGTGTGTGTGTGTGTGTGTGTGTGACCTCGGTCAGGTTGTTCTGCTGCCTTTACTCACGCTGGCTTCTTCTTTGGGCTCCACCATTTGAGATCGACGGCTTTTCTTTGCCTTGGGCTCCTGGCTGCCTTTGAGCTGCAGACAGAACAAAATATTTTTAATCAACCAACTTCTTTGATTTTTCTCTCGACCTGGTGAAGAGTCTCGGTCTCCCTCCCTAGTTCTGATGTAGACGGAGAAACAAAGCATAGCATGGGAATTCCTTCAGAGCATTTCAGTAAATCATTAAGAGAACAAATGTTATTTTTTTTAACGGTTGCAAAAGCTTTTCCTCCTCTGTGATAGACTTTGAGGAGTATAAAGAAGGGAGAAAACGACCATGTTTCTTTTGGATCTAAATGCTGTTAACCCTCAGGCATCAGTTTAATTTACTACCCTCTTAAGTCAGTAAGGACAAACATGTCCACTTCCAAAAAACTGCTATAAAAATAGAACAGATTCATGTTTCTCAGTGTTCTATTGATCTATTAAAAAAATAATATGTGCATTCCAAAATGTGTCAAGAGAGAGTCTTTCTTACAAAAATGTGTGCCATATGCACTAACAGACAAAATGATGGCCAGATGAAGAGGTAACATTTGCCCAAATGGACAAAAATGTCCATAATGATGCATGAGGGTTAACAGAAACGGTCCGCTCGTGTTTTTGTTAGGGCGTTCACACTTGCAGGGAACTCCTGAAAAACTCCTGAAGGAGGAGCAGCATGTGTCAACTCAAACTGCAAATTTTTCTCTGAAGCGGTTAGAGGCTCACTTGTGTGGGACGCCGGCGTTCTCCACTCTTTCCTTTCTACTTTAACCTCCTCCAGCTTGAGTGTGCCTGTAACCGCTTCAGAGACCACTCCACTTCTACCCGGGTGTAAGCTGGTCTGCTGTTGTGAATTCATCATATCTTTTTAATGAACAGCATGCAAATTTGTTTGGATATTTCAGCCTGCAATAAAAGTGAAAATATTATTATTCTCTCTTATTGTGAAACTCTTTCCTTAAAGCATCCTGTGTGTATAGCCTCTAAAGTCTGGACTGCATTTAAGTAATGTACATTCTGTAAGTGATGCTACACCTGAGGGTTTTGTTTTAGTTTAATGAAAGCGTGATTTAAGGTGCACCACGTTGTACCAGCAATGTGCAGTTTGGCCACCAGAGGTCGCCACAAGCTGCATTTCTCTCGACAGAATCTCAGTTGTTTTAAAGTAATTGTTGTTCACTGCCTGTTTGATGATTTTGTGTTGCTCTATCATCAAGCACCTTCAAACTTTGGTCCCTTTGGGAGAGTCCACTTACATGTCGGACCTGCTCGTTGCTGGTGGAGGAGATGCTCGACTCAGCTTCGTCTGTCCTCTCCAGCCTGTCCGTCCTCCCGCCGCCGCCGCCCTCCTGCTGCTGCTGCTGCTGCTGCTGCGGCCGCTGGCTCTGGCTCTGGCTCTGGCTCTGGCTCTGGCTCTGGCTCTGGCTCTGGCTCTGGCTCTGGCTCTGGCTCTGGCTCTGGCTCTGCTGGTTCTGCAGGTGGTGCGGGTGTGGCATGCTGCTCTCCTCCATCTTTGTTTTCCAGAAGCGGCCCTCCCTCAGGAAGCGCTGGTACATCTCCAGCTCCTCGCACGCCTTCTTCCAGCCGCTGCTGCGCTTCACCTGCAGCTGCTGGACGCTCACCTTGATGTCCTGGATGTTGTCTGCGGGGATCCACGCTCTGGAAGAGACAAGAGAAAGTGCTCCAGATTTAATCTGCTTCCTCCTGTTTTAACCTAAAACCAGAGGTGACTCATAAACATATATGTGTACACCTGTAAGATCAATAAAGATTTCTTCCAGCCGTGCTCACCTCTGGTGCTGGTGTCCAAAGAAGCGCACGTCCACCTGGTTGTCGTCCCTCTGAAGGACTTTGGCCGGCCAGTAACCGAAACCTTTCATCTTGGCCCACACCAGGTCGTGGCTCGGGCTCTGCCGAAAAAATTAGACAAACACACGACGTGAGCCAGCGGAAATCTGGATCACTGTTAAAGCAGCATCATGTTACTTTTCCATC
Source organism: Labrus mixtus (assembly GCF_963584025.1). Lineage (NCBI taxonomy): Eukaryota > Metazoa > Chordata > Actinopteri > Labriformes > Labridae > Labrus > Labrus mixtus. The sequence continues at coordinate 27,748,072 of NC_083619.1, read as the reverse complement.
TTAATGCAGTCGTTTTCAAAGTCGACCTTATAGTAAAAAAAGTGGAAGTTTTGGCTGTTACTACTTTGATGCCTCTGATTAAAGTGATGTTTTAAATGTACATGCATCTTTTTAATGCAGAAATCTTTGGATACTGTATACTACAGAGTGTTGAGGTCTCATCGTAGTTCTCTGTATGATCGAGTCGGCTGGCCTGCATTGTCTCTTAATAGACAAAATCGTTGGCACAACCTTATTTAAAGATTTATTTTTGGGGCTTTTTTTGGAGAGAGAGGACAGTGGACAGAGTAGGAGATCAGGACGAGTGGGGAAACAACCTGCAGGAAAGGAGCCAATCCTAAACCGCCCGCTTGGAGGACTACAGCCTCCATACATGGGGCATTAAAAGGCTATACCGAACCTGCTTCCCTCATATTTGTGTGTAATTTTACTTGTGTATAAAGTGCAGAAGCTTCAGTCTACGCTGATCCAGTCACAAAAGGTATTCTTTCTATCTGTCCTCAAAGAGCATCTTAATTTGAGGACAATTAGTTTCAGGTCCTGCAGCTTTAAATTATGCTGCAGGATGATGTGCGTCTGTGGGAGCTGGTCTCTCTCTCTCGACCTTTCAGTAGATTAAAGACATCGGAGGATCATGCATCAGGTTGTAGATGCTTTGACTGAAGACTTTTCTGCTCTGTGTCTCGGGACATGTTGATCTGTGTCTGTAACGTGTTTAATGTGTCTCGACCAGGACACTCTTGTAGATGATATTCTTCATCTCAAGGAGGTATCTCCTGGTTAAATACATTTTAAATAAATTAAATAAGCAACAGCTTTACTAAGATGATCTGCATTACACTGTATGTGGTTATTCTCTCTAGCACTGTAACATATTAGAAGTCTGCACATCCCCCCTCAAATCAGTTCTTTTAGACCTTTTAAATGTCAGCGGCAGATTCCCTGGGCTCGTTTGTTTTGAAGTGATGTCGGATTGTGCAAAATACACAAGACAGGAAAGAGCCATGCCAGAATTTTTTTTTTTTTGTTAAGTCAGCTGTCACTTTGGTGCGGACATAGAAGAGAGAGAGGTTTACTAATAAACAGAATAAGAGGAGAGATCAACGTGTTTGGTTTTCAGCTGGTTGTACTCACACACGGGTAACAGAACCAGTTGTCTGGCCGGGCGTTGGACAGGTAGAAACAGTTCTTACACAACAGCAACTCGTTCAACTGGAGGAGAGACAACGGAGAAGAGAGAGAGGAAGAAACTAAAGATCTGTATGTGAAACAAAACAACACGGTGAAGAAGTCAATAAAAAAGAGAGATACCTCATGGACTGTGTCGCTGAAGAGCAACCGTGCGATCTCCGCCTGGTCGCTTTGAACTGCAACAAACAACAACGATCATGACATTACAGAGTGATGCAGAGCTGGCTAAACACTGAAGCTTCAGTGTCCACCACATGGTGACCTGTATGAGCATCGACTCCAGAGAGGAGGGGGCGGGGGGAGACAGCCCTTTAAGGTTTTGCATTTGGACTGCAGTACTCATTTCATACACTAGGGGTCAGAGATACATACTGCTCCTTTAAAGACTTCAAAAGCAGGAAACAGAATTTTTTTCAATTAAAACATATTTTCTTTTGGGTCCGATAATATTAACAGTCCACAAAAAAGACTTTACAAACGAGGAATAAAAATTTAAATATCCAAATGAATAAATCATTTTTAGGCTCTCAGTGAAATTTATCCAAAGCAACGACGATCAAAGTACAGATAGCTGGAGCGAGATCAGGATTTTATCTTGTTCATGTATTGTTTAATATTTCAGGTTTCATTGAATATTTAATTTTGAGGTGTTTAAGACTTGATACAAAGCTGTTTGTATACAAAAAAAAAACGTTTTGGATGAGTATCAAACATGTCGACCCTCTCTTTGAAGCAGAGCAAAAAGAAAACACACAACTTTGACCTACCTCCATATAAGATGGCCGTGTTGTGAACAATGAGCTGAGCGTCTGCTTTGAACTCCTCGAAGCTTTTATATTTTCCTTCAGACAGATTCTGAGAGACAGAGAGAGAGAGGGACACAGTTTGCCAAAGCATTATTACTATTATTCATTTAAGATTATACAAAGTGATTCCTGAAACGCTCATGCTGATAGTCTGTGACTGGATTTAATTTTATTTTAAAGATAGAAAAAACAATCTGAGAAAAAGTTTGTCAGAAAGTGAGAGAGGGAGCACAAAGAGGTTTATTCACATGCTGGGCTCGTGTGTGTGTGTGTGTGTGTGTGTGTGTGTGTGTGTGTGTGTGTGTGTGTGTGTGTGTGTGTGTGTGTGTGTGTGTGTGTGTGTGTGTGTGTGAGACCGACATGAGAGAGGTCCAGGGCAGTGTACTTATTAACACTAACAAACGCACGCACGCACGCACGCAGAGGTCTGGGCTGTGCTCCAGTGTGTCTGGCAGAGTTCTGGTGTGATGCACCGCTGACCACAGCTCAGCAGAGTCCTGCCTGACCTCTCTCAAACCACACACGTACTTTAACACAAAACTCAATCGTGCTTCAGCACAGTACGGGGACAACTTTGCCTGAGTGTGATCGCGCAGTAACGGCTTAAAGAGAGTGCCATGGAGTTTTTCTAGTTTTGTCTAAAAGTGAAAATTTGCCCAAAATGTAACTACAGGCAAAAAAGGTGTGTGAAGATTTACATACACTTTAGAGCTTAAACTTAAGAAACACCAGAGTCAAAGAAAAAAAACATGAAATAAAAAGGGGTATATGGAGGTAAAATAAAATGCAGGTTTCCCAGAGTGCTGCTGGGCTCGATGGTTACCTCCTGGATGTTGGAGACGTCCAGCGCAGTGTGGATCAGACGTTTGTACATGGGGTGTTTAGTGTCTTTGCCTTTCTTGTTCAGGTCCACTGCCTGCAACGTAGAAGAGGGATAATGAATTAATACCAGGGGAGGATGGGGGAGGGGGGGTCAGGAGGTAAGGAGGACAAATGATGAGATCTGACGGGAAGCGGTGGAAAGATGGAGAACGAGAGAGATGGAGTAATGAGATTTAACACCAGCTTTACAGAGTCGTGGTCAGAGAGCGAGGGGGGATTAAAAAGACGGGATGGAGGGAATAGCAAGAAGACAGAGGTGTAACGGAGAGAGGAGAGGGAGGACGGGCGGTGCAATGGGAGGAGAGGAGTGAGGGTTACAGTAGAGGACTTACAGAACAACACAGATTCAGGCACATGAGAGATTACCTTCATGATTTAGTTTAGGTTCAGCTGGGTCTTCTTCTATTTTTGTCTTTTTCTGTTCTACCTCTGATTTTTTAATCATGTAATCTGTGTGGATTTTAATTTTACTTTTGGATGAGAGGACCGCAGGAAGAGTAGTTGCTACTCCAGTAGAGGCTAACAGGGATCAAAATAAACAAAAAAGTTTGCATCTCGACTCAAGGTCCTCCCCCCACCTGATTGTAACCTGGGGGGCGGCCCCTGGTCGACTCGAGACGTTGTGATTCATTTTAATGGACTTTGAGTGTGTTTCCATATCTTTTCTTATTATGTTTATTGTTGATATTTAATGTTGTACCTGTACATAAGAGAGCACAGTTCACCAAAGTTAAATTCCTTGTGTGTGTGTAAGCATACCTGGTCAATAAACCTGATTCTGATTCTTCTCTCTGCTGTTTCTGTATTGACCTGCACCTACCTGATGTGTTTATAACTAGCCCTTCTCTAACCCCTGGCACCAGCAGAAAACAGCAAACAAACTCTCAACTCCCAAAAAACAGCAAAAACATTTGATACGCAGATGAAAAAATCATTTTATTTTAACTGGAAAGTTGCATTCTGGGCAGCACACACTGACCCTGTGTAGCGAGCCTAGCTGCTATTTGCTTGTTGTCGTGTTGCTGCTGTTTGTTACCTTGTTACTGCATGACTCATGTCTACCTCATGACTTCCTGGTGTTTATAAACATAAGAAATGTTCCCATGTTTGCTTTCAGTTTGGCTCACTGATCCATGCTGGTTTGTTTTGATTTGGAACGTGCCTTGTATCACGAAGTTGTGCTTCTACTGCCCCCTATTGGCTTTTTTGGGAACTGCATCATGGGCAATGTGTCTTTAATAAACTGTCCTCACAGCTTTGCGGCTGTATTGATTTTTTTTAGCACAGGCCTGGACAACACCTGAAGTCTTATAACGGGGTCAGGTTTCTTAATTTTTCTGGAACAGTTCAGCTTTGCGGAAAGAGCTCAGTAACTTTAAGACACAATCCACTTTTCTTTTTTTTTTTTTTTTTTTTAGGTTTGATGAGTTGAAGGCAGATAACGACAGGGAAAAGGAGAAATAAAGATTCATGCTGGTGCTCACCCTCTCCTTCATGCGCTGCACGATGAAGCGCAGATATTTACTCATCTCCTGTTTGTTCAGGTTCTTCTTTTTACTTCCCTGTAGGAGGAGAAAAAGAGCACGCAGAAGAAGGGAAAAACAAAAGGGAGAGGTTAGAATCACAGCAGGGTCGGCTTTGACCCAAATGTTTCATCACACAGGCACAGTTATAATAATAAATATAAGAGTGAATATAAATAAAAGACTAAAGAGAACTACAGATAATAAAGAGGGACACATTTAGACACACTGAACAACAAGCAGATGTTTTAAGTTTTCTAAAAGCATCAAATAAGTTTACGTGATATCTGAGACGTTACAAAATATTAGCCTAGAGTAACAAGTTGGAGTGTGTACTGTTGTCATATTCTTTACAGACCTCTGAGTTCATCCACATCCATTCATCGGAGCCTAACCGCTACTGTAACAAACTAAACATCTGTTTATATTTCCAGAACGAGGAGCCACTACTAGAAACTAGTGCTGGGTTTGTTACAGAAACTATATTGTATTTGTGAATTACAGAATTAACTCCTCCAAGAATCTCTACTTTAATGTGGTGGAGGGGTTTGAGTGTCCTGGTGAACCCTGGAGCTGTGCTGTCGGGGGCACTAGCCCCTGGTAGGGTCTCCCAAGGCAGAGTGGTCCTGGGGGAGGGACCAGACTAAAAACCTTATGAAGCTGCAAAAGAGGGGGCCAGCCACCTCGCCCGGAAGAATGCCCTCTAGGCCCACCACCCGCAGGGAGAGGCATGGGGGTCGCGTGTATGCCAGGCCGGGTCACAGGCGGATGCCTTGGCATTAGGGCTGGGAATCTTTGGATGTCTCACGATTCAATTTTGATTCTTGGGGTCACAATTTGATTCAGACTATTTTTTGATTCAAAATGATTCTGGATTCATGATTCAAAGTCTATTTTTGAATTAGTAGAAACTTCAGGATCTACTCCAGACATCAGTGAGACCGGCTGAATTTCTTGCGGCTCCATTTGGCGTTCTACTAAGTTAAAGAACTAGCATTAGCACTTAGCAGGGAGTGACTGATTAGCCAAAAAAATATGATTTTTGGAAGTAATGAATCTATTTAAAATCTCAGAAGATAAGAATCTTGATCGGTTTTTTTTCCCACCTCTATTGGGCATACTCATCCCCGGTGGAAGAACTAATGGAGTATACTGGGGAATTAGCAGCAACCCCGCGTGCGATACTCAACTTATTTCTTTTTGCTGAAGTGTGTGGATAAATGAAAGATGATCATGGTTTGCTTTGGTTTATTTTCAAATCTTAATACTGGACTAGTAGCTTAAGAATCACTACTTTTTTATAAAACACCAGCTTGTGAAACCATCAACAAAACTTGTCCACCAACACGCTGCATGTTAATGCTTAACAATCCCAATTTACTTGTTTTTTAAGATTGTCATGCCCTTATTTAGAGGACAGAGACTATGAGGAAAAAGGGGACTGAGAGATTGGGGGACAACATGTGGTATAAAGTCATGTTCAGGAGTCAAACCTGGGGCCAATATTTCCAAGGCAACAGCCTTTGTACATGGGATGTGGAATTTAACAACTGAGCTAAACGTGGAAATTCCAATTAACATTCACCCCGCCTTAAAACCAATTCTTAATCCTGCAGTGACTTGAGGAAAAAGATGTCTTTCCTTTCTAGAACGAACTCATTAGTCACAACAAATGAGACGACGAGTAAACACACACACTGGGTTTGAACACCTACCCTGCAGACCACACACTGCCAGTGGGATCCTCCGTCTCTGGGCTTGAAATCCTCCGTCAGACACTTGAGGTGGTAAACCCGGAAGCAGTTGTCACACGTGAGGACGTCGCCCGGTAGGTGACACTCGAAGCAGTACCAGTCGTGACTCTCCGCCTCCCACTCCTGCAGGAAAGACACAGCAGAACACAAGTTTGGATGACCCCCCCCTCTCCAACCCACCAATCAGAGCAGGGGAGGACACAACAAAACTGTCTTCATGTTCCATACTGGTGTAAAACCAGATCTCTGATTTAACAAGAAAAAAAAGAGTTTAAAGAACATGCGCTAGATTGAGCTAGATACAAAAGAGCATCAGCTGCAAATATTTAAAAAAATGTACTTCCTCTTTTTCCCAAGTGGGCCGATATGACAAATCCTGGTGTCCAACCTGAGGCATTATACTTCATATTACTGTCAAATTGAAAGTATTGTCCAGCTCTAGCTTATCAATGAAATGTCAATCATAGTAATACAATTATATCCTGCAATTATTCTGTGAAGAGTGATTATAAATAAATGATTTGCACCTCATTCGATCCCCTCCTTCTTTCTAACACTCACTCACGCTGTAGTAATCCTGTCCTACACTCATTCTCATTCAGGGGTTCAAGTCAAGGGCACAGCGACGGGAAGTCTGAACGCCTAACTACTCATCAACCTGTCAAGAGTCCAACTCCTCCCACTCACAGTCTGGAGCGACTCTATAGGGGGGAGCGGGAGAGTCGTGACTGTGTTCATGTGCGGGGCTTAAAGTGAGGGGAAGCACATCACACTCTCAGCTTAGCGGTCGTAATAAAGTGTAGAACTTTCTCGAGGAGAGATTTGTGGTTTCTATCCTGGAAGAATAAGCTTGCAGGAATGCATCTACCTCAACGACCCCGACAAGTCTTCATGCGTAGGTCTTTAAAAGGTTTTCTGTCTTAAAAAACATGTAGATGTAAAACAACGTGGATTGGAGTGTCTTAGTCGGACGTTTAGGGGTTGAAAAAAAAAAAAGACTGCTGCTGTTACTCATTCAAAACAATTGAAAAAAGACGCTGGCACTCGGAAAAGAAACGACACAGGGCCTAAAAATTTGCCTCATCCTGGTTTCATTTGGATTTCCACTGAAGATGAAGACCCTCAAAGATGAAGCAATTTGCACTCCAGTCATAAGCTGACAGTTTTTAATGACATTCCTGCATGTGGCAATCAATCAATATTGTCATATGATGTGACATCATGTCATTTCAAACAGCGTCTTGAAGTCCTGCTCGATTTCGTCTTTTGGATGAACCCTCAAAAGATCAGAACATTTATAGTTCCCTTTATCTGAAGCTCTCTTGTTTGAATCAGTCTCAGTCACATGGATTCAGAAATGTCACGACGTGAGTGCTAAGACTTCCTGTGATAGAAAATAAAAACTCCTTTTAGAGCGGGGAACATTTTGAAGGCTGAAATAACATCCCTGGATCTCATTTTGACTCTTCTCTCTGCAGCACAAGTTCACTAAGTTTCCATTAAGGTTCCTAATCCGCGGTGAAGGTTCCTGCCTCCCAAGGCAGAACTCATAATAAGTTTGTTTAAATATGACCACATGAGCTAGAAGTGACTATTCTCTCAAATCCATCCACAGATTCCTCGAAGGACTTCTAAAGTACTCTTCCCCAACACAAACACTTGACAAAATAAAAATGGTCCTTGAGTTGTCGAATGTCAACACGCTCTTCACTATTGTTGGAGCGTCTGATGAAAGACAAGTGGCCGACTTCAGAAGGCTGCAGCTCCCTGAGACAAGGACACGGGGTCTGTGCTTTCAGCAAAGTGAGATCCAATGACAGGAATAACAACAGCAGCTTCATGTTTGAGTGCTTTGCAAGGCTAAAGAAACAAAAAGTGAAATTTAGAGCTGGACCATTACGGGGTATTTAAAGGAGACATATTATGAAAAAATCCTCTTCTACAGTGTTTTTGAACATATATTTGGGTAACCTGAGTGTCTACTGACCCACAAAATGTGAAATAAACCCATCCAGTCCTCTTTGTTTGTGGTCTGCATAAGTCTTACAACACAGAAAAATGCTCCGTTTCAAACTTGCTCTCCTTGTGATGTCACAGTGGGATTCTGGTAAATACAAAATAAAAATCCTCCATTGGTATCTCCACCCATGGACTCCACCCCCAGCCTAGAACTAAACTTTTGTACAGGTCCGCCATTTTTATTCTCTCTACAGAGGAGTGATGTCTACTGGGAAAACTCAGAGGGGGGTCATTACATTTAAAGAGACACACACACCAAAACGGAGCGTTCTGAGAGAGCTGGTTTATACAGGGTCACAAACCTCCTCTGGTGCTTGATTCATGTTATATTTTGACCAAAGCACAGCACAGATGTTTCATTTAGACCACAGGGGGACTGTTTGAAAAGGTGGAGAAGGGGGAATAATATATCCTCTTTAAGACTAGATACTGATTCTGGAGGGAGACATGTTTGATTATTGGATTGTGCACCAATGTGACTTTGATCCATCACATTCAGAAGATACTTTAAAAATGACTAAACATGTTTATCAGAGATCACTGTCTATCCAGATGATGGTACAGCATCCAATGAATGGAGGACGAAACGATGCTCGAAAGGAAGGAAGATTCATTGAAAGTCATGTGTTAGTCAATTTAATGAAATCATGTGTCTTCGTGCTCTTTTTTCACGACGCACAAGTCGCTACGATCAAAGTGCATCACCAACACATCATATCATGTTTTTATCATGCATCACATGTGCACAGATTGAATTAAGTCAACCACCAGAATGTCAAACAATCAACAATGCATCCAACAGTGTTTTCTATCTTTTCCTAAAAGGACATTAACCCTTTAAGTTCACAGATAAAAAAAAAAAAAGAGTTACCTGGATTTAATCCAATCTGACATGAGGCAGCACATTTCAAACTTCTCAAGACTTTTGACTTGTTGATCTGTTTGAGGAGCAGGCTGGATGTAGAGTGGATGAAGCCGCTGTGATGTCACACATTACCCTTTAAGAAATCAATTTGTCATAATTTTAAATGCTCACTCTGTAGCGTTTACTTTTTATTTACCCGACACTGTGGCCGGTAGTTTGACAAAATTCACCCACACTGCACTAAAACAACGGCTGCATTTGGTGGATGGTGGGTGTGAATTTCCAACCCTGCATCATGAAACACTTCTAAGCAGCTGCTGAGAAGTGGGCCGTGTTGGGGACAATTTGTGCTTGTGTACATGACACATGGTCCAGGAGGTCCATGTCCAGAGCATTTTTACAGTAGAAAAAAATATAACTTGTGTGACATCGATTACTTGTTTATAAGGTAATGACAGCTTGAATATTGTAATTGCTAAAAAAGAAAAAAAACATCTCTACCTTATTGGCTGCACTTTGAAACATGGCACCTTCATCCACTTCCTACACACAGCCATTGGTTTGTCAATAATCAGAGGTCAAAACAAGGACAGGGCACATGCCAGCTGAATTGAATCCAGGCACCTGCGGAGACGCTGTGTCTCCAGCTACCTACTGCTTTACTGCGATTCTCAAATTCAAACTGTCCTCCAAGCTCCTACTAAACTGAAAGAGCTGATCAGTTTGTTAACTAGCATCAAACCCACATAAACGTCAACCAACACCCCCCCCCCCCCCTTCTCCGTCACTATATCCAACTACACCCTGTTTCATTTATTCCAATGGAGTAGAAAAAGAAACATGCCGGACAGAAGTTAAGATCACATCAGAACACACACCCCCCCACCCCCCCGAGGAGAACTACAACTACCAAGGCCATAATACTACAAACGCACAGATGCTTGCTACCAACCTGCGGCTATGCTAGCATTGCTTGTCATCTTCCATTTATAAATGAATTCTTATTACAGTAAAAGCAGATATTTACTCTTCATATTTGCCCGTATTTTGAGAGGGTCTGAAACCAAATACTAGACGCAGCTTTGAGCTGCACCAAGTGAGTGTTTGTGTTTTTTAAAAAGATCAAGCAACGGCACATCTGTAGATGAGTAGCGAGCAACATATTTTCATAAAGATCACTGATCACTTCTGCAAGAAATGTGGCCACGTAGCCACAGCGCTGCAATGGACTTTCATGAAGCTTCTTTTGTTTTTGCAGTATAACTGAATGACAGCAAAGTAGCTTCTGGTAGTGAGTTTCAGACTGGACTATATGCCAGCATGTGGGGTAATTTACAAAGTACAAATCAGATGTTTTCAGCCTTCCCATTGTGTGAAAAGTACACTCAAATCACACGAAGTACATAGACTGAATCACTGAAGGCTTTAATGGCCTTCATCTTTTGCACACACCAGAATTTACTGCCTGCTGTTTAGTTTGTCTGCAACCTGCATTAAAAAGATTCACTCAAATCCCCGGCTGCACTGCGCTGTGGCACGTCCGATTTCTCACAGAATGATGTTAGTTGAGGTTGGGGGAGTGGGAGGGGGGAGGTGGATGAAGTGATCACATGAAGGAGCAAACCCTGAATTTGTAAAGATAACGATGCAGCCCTTACCTTGCTTCCTTCGGCTTTCGGATCCTGTGATTGCAAGTGATTCAGAGAGTAGTGTTTTAAAAGTCCTGCTGCTTAAAAAAAACGACCTGAGCTCCGCTGGACAACAAGTCTTCAGACATCAACAGAAATCTTTTTTTGTTTTTAATCCCACAAACTGGAGAACCCCCCCATCATTTACATTCCCCAGTGAAGCATGGTTTTCCCCCACTGTCAGTGATTGTAACTTTGAGTGTGTGCAGGTTGATACCACTGTATTCAGGTTTCTAGTTCATGTTCAAATACGTTTAGAGGCTTAGCTTCCCTTATGTCAAACATTAGTTTATTTTAGTGTGCACGATATTTCCAGCTCGCAGTGCACTGATCATGATCTGCTAGTTTCAGAAGACATAACAGATACTGTGAGGGTGTTACAACCCCGGCATAAAAAGAGCACACTTGGATTAAAGCAGCCACCAGATACATGTAAATGCCACTTGCACAGTAATCCATTAAGTGCACTTTGCATAGCAAACAGGAAGAGACATGAGGATTCTCCCCAGGTGTGGCAGACACTGAAATTACACACTCCAGTGCGTGCAGGGCGGCTGTAACAGAAACAAGCGAGGCATCGCTGCAGTGCGCATCATATTTCCTCACGACTAACATGGGAAATTAAAGAAAAATGAAACAAATGAAATTAATGTCTCAACGTTGCAAAGCAGACGGTTGCATAACAAAGACAACAGAAGAAGAATGAATCACTGACATCCTCAAAGGTATCACCACCTCTGCTGTTTGCCTCCACCACTTGTTCATCATCAGTAATATTTGCTCCATGTGGTGTCTGCGACGTGCTCTGACTCTGCTAACGCTGTGTTCACACTGTGAGCGACTTGACAGATGGAGGGGGGGAGGAGGAGCTCCTTCGGTAATAACTTCATCACCGCATGAGATTTTCAGATAGACATTATTACATTTACTCATAAAAGAATGATTTGATCTTTATTGGCGCAGTATCAGGCGATTTTTCATTCCTTACTGTTTTTTGTTTTTTTTAACTGCGACTTGAACATGACTCTCTTTATCTACCAAAGGTTGTAAGGGCGTCATTTTGCCACCTTCCCATCAACTTTAAGTATTATTTTAATTGCGGGGACCTTGCCTTTTATTGGATAGGAGAGCTGAAGGGAGACAGGAAATGTTGTGAGGAGAGAGCAGGGGAACGACATGCAGCAACGGGCCGAGGATTCAAACCCACATGAACCTTTTCACAGGCAGCTTCAACAAGGACTACAGCCTCCGTACATGTGGGGCGCGGTATTACCGCTAGGCTATCCAGGGCCTCTTTATAGAAATTCTTGTCAGCTGTGAACAACATGAACCTGTCGGGGTGGGATTGAGGGTAGGATCGGGTAGTGGGATAGATTCAGGGGACGAGTGCGGAGAAAACAGAAGGTTTTGGAAAGGGAAGGGCGGTTTTCTATTTTGTGTTTTGTACATCATTCAGTCTTTTGTTTTTTAATGTGTAGGTTGAAAATCCAATGAATAAGGACGAAAAGAAAGATTGTTAATGTTTACTTTGTAAAAACCTTGATTTTAACGATGCTACATAAATAAATTATTGTTATTATTAATATTTTAAAGAATGATATTGTCTTTTTTTTGCACGTGCATGTTAAAAATAAATCATGCAACTAAATCCAATCAGTGGGGAGACACAATATAAAGTTGTCATGTTGGCTGATAGAAGCAGACGTGATCTAAAGTTATGGAGTTAATGTTCAAACACATTTAGTTCAATGTTCAGCTTGTTTAAAAAATGTTGCTTACAATGTTAACATAGATGTGCCAACAGGATTATTGTAACACCTGAAGAGACACCAGGTGAGTAAAAAGGGACGAGGCCTAAGACCAGTTAAACAGAATGTGGAAATAAAAGTCTCTGTTGTCTGTTTTAAGAACTGTCATTGTCTTTGGGCTTACCATCTCTTCCCCAGGCAGCCAGTATCCCTCCTGCTCGATGCCGGCCTTGGAGCCCTTGCAGCCCACAGTCAGGGTCTCCACCACCAGGCCGTCCTTCACGGCCAAGCTCAGCTGTCTGGCGGTCTCTTTAGGGTGCATGCTAAACACACGGCTCAGGTACCTGTGCGGGCGGAAGAGAAGCAGGAAGTGAGCAAAGTTCAACGGCAGCTTCTTAAAATCTCCATCTACAGAACTTAGAAAGCTTCTGTTTGGATTTGTGCTGAATTTACCTAAAAATCAGTCCACATGAAGTAATGTTTGCAAACTCCTTTCTTTACAAAACTAAAAAAAAAAATAGAGCCTTATTCTTCCCTGTGATAAAAGCTTACACTTCCATCTCTTTGTCGACTATTTACATCATTACCTTACAAGCAACGTAGAAAGAGTCAGGGGGCGGATGTGATCTGTTACTCAATAAACAAAACGTGACACATTTCTGTCTTTCTGTCACTCTGACTGGGATCATATTCCAGCTTGTGAGAGACAGATTTAATGAAAATGAAGAGTTCTTCTGTTTTGCAATCTGTAAGATATCTCCTGAATGAAATGATAAAGTGACCTTACTATCTGATCAGACATTAAGGAAACATGTTATGTTGAAGTGCTGGCTTCTCTGACAACAATGCAGCAGCCAGTATGTCCTCCTTCTAAAGCCTGGCTCACACTGCAGGATAATCAGGCTGCTGTGAGGTCCGATTCCTTCTTCCTGACAACTGACAAAACCCAAGGCTGCTCGGAACCGATCATCTGCCAAGATTATCTTGTAACTGTTCGGAGATCGTCAGGGACGTCCCGATTTATTTCAAACATGTTTCATATTTAGAATTTAAAACCTTGACGATTACATCATGGAAGGGTCCAGAGGAAGTCGTGTGTGGCTACAATAGTGGACAGTATCAGCGACCGGCGGCAAGACGCAACCTGCACAGGTGCGCCGGACAACTGTAATGCAACTGAGAGTTCAAATCTGACCTCCAGCTCTTACTAAAGAACAGACAAGCCATATTGTCTGCGTCTCCCCAGACATTTCTTTACCCAAAACTTGTTTTCTCCCCTCTGCACAGAGCATCAGATTCAGAAATTGAACGGCCAGCTTCATTGTTTATGTCAGGTGAGGTGGTGCGTTCCTCCATTGGGCACGATAATCTGAATAAAATTTTGTAGCGTGGGCTATGCCAAGATTTTCACATCTTGTAGTGTGAGTAATGTTTGAGGTTAAGGAGAAGGATATCTGTTAGGATTCTGCGGATGTGTGTGATGCTACTTGAACTCAAAATCTGGAAGGATTTTTAAACTCCTGCAGCGTGAGCCAGGCTGAAGTCTTATCATGGTAAAGTGTCATGAGAACCACTAGTCTTTATAACGTGGTATTCTGGTCTGACCTTTGTTTTATGCTTCTATTTTGTATTATGTAAGGTATCAGGTGTTATTGGTGTCTTTGTGTAATTTTTTCCTCATTAGACTGTAAAATTTCTATTTAAATTATCATCGAGAGAAAGGAAAACCTCAGAGTCTCATTTGTTTCAACTGACACCAGATTTCTTTTTTTAAAAGCAGTAAACATTGATTAATGATTTGATTCATTGAGTTGAAGCAGGTTGATGCATTGGCTGTTATTCTGCCGTTAAAGGAGAGCACATTTCCTTCAAAGTGAGGGATGGGCGGTTAATTATTCTTCCCGCTCGGTGAAATTAAACTACAGTCGGGCTGGAGCAGGGGGAGGCGTGAAGGTGGGGAGCTGGAGGCTTTCCTTTGCTGTCTGGCTTGCACGCATGCATGCATGCCGCCGCCGCCGCTGCTTGCTGTTGCCATGACAACCGCCTCTCGCCCGCCCGGTATTCATTTTGGCAGGCAGCCAGCTCCAAGGTGCTCGGCCAAACTTGCCGTACGAGACGTGTTAAGTGTTTCGTTTAGCGTCTGCTGGATCCGCAGACTGAAAGGATGGACTGATCAACGAGGGCCGTCGTGTGTGACAGGTTGATAAAATGCACGTCTCGTAGGTCAACGGGAATTTTAAAATAAACAATAAAAATAGAAGCAAAAAAGGACATATGTACTTAAAATTAAAGACCGAATAACAAAAATATGTGATCTGTCTTTGATGTTCATTTGTGTAATCATATCAATAAAAAAAATGTACGTCAATACTCTATGTATATTTTTATTTTGCATATTTCCTGCTGTTGTATACCAATGGTGCATTTTTAAAGATGTTTTTCACCTTGAGGGGGTTTGATGTCTCCTGCTATCATAGTGCTTTATCACCATGCTGGTTAACAAATACAGTAAGGCCCCCCTCTTTTCATAAAACTGTCACCTGACGAGGACAATTTGTTCAGAACGTTGTGACCATGAAAATGTGCATCCTGGTCTTTTTTCTTGCTGCATGTCATTGCATAATTTTAAATCAAATTATAAAATATTGACGTTTAAAGGAGCTCTATTATCATCACTGTCACCATTAGTTATGTCCGCCTGGGATACCTATTGAGTAGTGTCGTGAGATGTGTTGCTCAAAAACCTCCTTATTTATCTGTTACTGGCGTCAGTAAAAACCCTCATTTCAGCCTCAGCCTGAAACGCTTAATTTCAGAAAAACCTGACTTCAGGTTCTGACCAAGGCTCGCTAAGTTCTCATAAAGTCTCGTTCAGAGCAGCAGGAAACCACGTCCGGAGATTACACCTACAGCTGTGTATCTTGTGTTTAAAAAAACTTTGCAGAGGTTGAGTATGGACGTCCAACATCGTACATTATGTCTGTATCTAAATATGGATGAGCAGAATAGATCTCCTTTAAGCATCATGAACACAACCTGCTGTAGAGTCTATATCTAAGGGGGGTGAATTTTAAGCTGGCTGACTTCATTGCATGAATAGCAATAAGCGAACAGCAGTTGGAGAATGTCTGAACTCCAGCAGCTGTCAACCTCACTATTGATCGCTGTCTGGTGTGATATGGAGTGCAAAGTGTGCAGCACAAACACCTTGCCTTTGCAGCTTGCACCATTACACACACATAGTGAACCAAGCCAAACAATAAGAGTCACTTTCTCCAGTTGGCAGCTGCAAAACGAGAAACTGCAACATAATCTTTCAGGGCAATTAAGCCGGATCAAAATATGTCGGCTGAAAGTTCTTATTTTATTCTTCTCTGACCATCAAAGATTGTTATTAATAGTGTCTGACTACAGGAAGGAAATGAATGCTAAAGAAATAAACCAAAGAAGTAAAAGACACATCAGCCCACACTCACTTGTCTTTATGTTGTCTGTTTCTTTATGAAGTAAAGACTGTGTTCTTTTTATTTTTAAAAAGGGTTACCATGGCCTTTTTTCAAGACATTAACACGACCTTTGACCTGGTTAAATTTCCCTTTGCAGTGCTTTCAAAACGTAAAACTAGGGCCCGACCATTTTTGGGGATGTTAAGTATATTTTCAATTCACAGCAGTTCAATTTCAGAGCTTTTCTGCGTGTTTCTTTTGTAAATTGGATGAACTAAATCCTCTAATGTTTCCTTTAAACTTAAGAGTAGGACCATAACGTGAACAAAAAGACACAACATGAAAGATTCCCTTCATCAATCTGTTTCATCTTTTGGCGAACTTACTTGGAGATCCTGTCCATGTTTGCAATTTGTTTCTGGTTGCGAATAACCTCAATGGCGGCCCACACATACTGGACCACCTTAGGGTCTGCCAGCCTCTTCTTCACCACACGTGACATTATCTCTTTATTCATCACAACTGTGGGAAACAAAGGAAACATATAAATCAGAAAATTAAAAAAAAAATACCTCTGGTTATACTGTACATGTGTTGTCATCACAAAATACAGAGAAAAGGCTAAAAAAACAAAAAAACAGCTAACTTGCTAGGGAGGGTGTAAGCCGGATGGCGACCAATCAGTGGACTGCAGTGTGCGCCAGACTTTAAGTACGAATCAGTATGCTTGGCCAATAAATAGAACAAAAGGTAACAAAAGTATTATTTTGGTACCATTTCCAACATTTGAGAGTGGAAATGCCAATAAATATGTATCACACCAAAACCGAACAGAACCGGACCCCTTGGTGAGAACAACTGCTGAAGTGTCGATATAGACGGCAGGTAACCCCAGGTCGAAGTTGTGCAGGGTCGCCAACATTTTAGATCCAATTTCTTTGGCCAGGATGAGAGCATGCAGCGTTCAGCAGGAAGGGAAGTGAACACAAAGACTTGGCAGAACCGTAACAACCACATGTGACTCTCTTTAAAGAATTACCTCTCTGGAAAATTCTCCTCTCCTTCATAAAATATCCACTTTCAGCCATAAGCAAGGGTGTGAGGGAGGAAGTTGTCTTTAGGACTTTTGGATGCTGATTTGTTGTAAGTCTGTGCAAACAGGAGAATCTGTCCAGGATTGTTCAAAATGTGCCGGCAGCCTCTTTCCTATCAGGTACTATTTATTACCAATGAAAGCCTGTTGTTGCCTGAAAATCAATGATTACATATAAGTGGAGAAATATTCACATCATGTTGCCATTAGGAGATCAGACCATTTCTCTCCCATGCCGTGTTGAGATCAAAAGAAATACTGGGAAATGTCAGAAGGAATTTGACATGCAGAACTCTCAGAGACCTTCAAAGGTTTTTAAGTACCAGTTTGCCTCTTTACAGTGCTGCACAGGCCTGTCCTTCCTCAAATATCTACCCAAATCCAATTTTATGCGTTCTTCCTGTTAACCATCCGTGAAACTGGAGATGTCGCTTTCATAAATCGCAGCCAAAAGCTAACTATAATAATGCTCTAAGCTTTTTAATATGGAGGAAAATGCTTCGCTTCGCTGCTCTTTGTGGCAGAGGACGAGGCTGTGACAGATGTTCATCTTCACACTTCTCTCTTGGCGGCATGAACTGTGGTTTGGCATTAAATTAAGCGTGTATGAATGTGAAAATATATGTTATCCCAGTGGTACATCACCCAAAAATAAAGACATACAAGTGATGCCAAAATTGACATATCAGCAGATGTGGTAAATTGCAAAAACGCAGGCAAAAAGATACTGGCTGAAAATGTTGTGGTTCATATTCTGGTAATGATTGGAGTGACACAACCATCTCCTCCAGCGTTATTTATTTATTCAAGAAAAAGAAGATAATATTTATTTATCCTGTGAGGGGACATTCAGTTTTACACTCTGTTGTTGAGCATGCTACACACACATGCACAAAATCCGATGAACATGCACTAATGGAGAAATGTCAGAGTGAGGGGGCTGCACACAGCGAGTGCTCCGGAGCTGGTGGGGGGGATTTGGTGCCTTGCTAAGCAGTACTCAGGAAGTGAACTAACACCTCTCCAGCTACCGTACCAATTTCCAGATTTGGTCCGCAACGGGACTCGAACAGTCGGTTCCAAACGCAAGTCCCTGCAGACTGAGCTACTGTCGCCCCCAAAGCACAATCACTGACTGGGAATCGAACCCAGGCCACAGCGGCTAGAGCGCCAAAAAAAACACTAAACCATCTGGGATTTAGTTTTCAATCCCGAGCTTGAGAAAAAACACTCTATCCAGAAATCCAGCCACATTGAATACGACATTGCAGTCTACAGAAAGTTAAATCACACTCGAATAACTTTGAAAATAAATACTTTAGAATTATTAAGCGGTGTCAAAAAGCACAAGTTGCATTATTTTCCCTAAAGCAATGATTACTTGGACGCTAACTGGACCCTAGAAATCGGTCGATCTAGTGCTGAGTTACAAGTTCTGGCATCGGGTAGGCTTTTGGGTAAGGATTCCTTCACTGCACAAACTTCCTGATCAGAGCTCTGAGGTCTCCTCTCCAAAAACAAACTGAGCTGGTGATTAAAACCAACAAACAAAAATCTGAATAATGCAGTCAAGCCAGTACTTTTTCATTTTGAAAATCACTGGAAAGGCATCAATGGCAACTGCTGCTTGCTTTGGCTCAACTTGTTTATCTTGTAATTTCAGACAAGTCACTAAAACCCTTCCACCAGGAAGAAGATACACTTGCGATCTAACAAATGATAGTTATGTGACTTGCACGACGAGAAATGTGAAGAAATGTTCACACTCTCTGTGAAACGCGTGTTGGAAACAAACCCGGAAAATGAATTAAGGTGCTTATTCAGACTTCATAGTATCCTAATACAGCGGAAAGATAAAAAGCCAATAGGAGCAGCAAGATGACATTGAGGAACTGACCTCCCTTCTCTCTGTTACATGCAGCAGGTGTTAAGAAGGGCCACCTGTGCCATGACAGCAAAGCAGCAGTGCCACTCCGGCTCTCCCTCCTCCACATGCATCTGCTGTGCTGGCATGTATACAACACAACCACCTCTGGCACATTGCTGTCAGCCTGGACCTCAAGTCTCCAGAGAGCTCACACTACACGATTTTAAGACCCTGGTACTGTACGCCAAAGTGCTCCCCAATCAATTAGGCAAGATGTACGAGACAGGAGGCCAATTAGAAGGCAGTCAAAACAGGTTGAGAGGGATTTGAGGCCAGGGTTGCCAGTTCTGCAGTTCTCCCGTGGAATTGGGCTACTTTATAGGTTTTGCTGTGCATAAGTTTTTTGACAGCAGGTAGAGTGGACTGATTTTTTAAAAAGTAAATTAATAATAAAAATTCATAAATAAAATACTGTCATGGCACAAAAAAAAACCAAATAAGCAGATTACCAGGTACACATGGAATATGTCACACAGCCAAATACACATGCACACACAAGCCCTGTTCAGAAGCAGCTTTAAGACGCAATATTTAAGTCCCTGTGACGATTCGCCTTCAATATGAATGTTGCGGAGGTGTAATGGAGTGATCCCCTCTCTGCCGCCTTCAGAACAGAGGTGTTACAGGGGTGAGGTGGGATCGGGGAAGCCAGCTGGGTAGAGCAGCGTTGTGTGTGTGCATGTGGAGCTCCCACTGCTACAGCGCCGCAAAGCAATGTGAATTCACAGGGTTAATGACGGCAAATCTCTTTTTCCCTCAAAAAAGGGCGACAGACGCACAATCGCCACACACTCAGTTTCAATGTGCAGGCACACACACACAGCCCCGTCTGCATGTGCTGTCTTTGCCACCAGCGCCGGCTCACCTTGCATCTGACTGCAGGGACCAGCCAACAGGTTTATTGTGGTTCAGTGAATCGTTCTGGTACACATTCACGGAGGCAGAGCTATACTTTATTTTTGAGTTTTAGC
The DNA here is from genome assembly GCF_963584025.1 of Labrus mixtus. Taxonomy (NCBI): domain Eukaryota; kingdom Metazoa; phylum Chordata; class Actinopteri; order Labriformes; family Labridae; genus Labrus; species Labrus mixtus. The sequence continues at coordinate 27,728,159 of NC_083619.1, read as the reverse complement.
CCATTTAATAATTTAAAGGTCCCATATTCTTCTTTTTCTGGTTTTATATGCTCTTTAGTGTGTTTTCCAAGTGTCCTGTGCATGTTTAGGCACATCTATGTTCATAAAATTCAAAGTCTGCGGAAACACGGCTTCTCCTACGTCCTCCTGTTAGCTGTAGCATTAGCTGCATGTAACGCTCGGTTCTAGCCCCCCTCGATAAAAATTTGTCAGTGCGGCGTCATTGTCAGTGTGATATCATTGATCTAAGCTCATTGGCTCGTTGTGGCAAGCCCTGCAGCTCATGTTGAAATTTCCGAGACGCGTGCTGAGCAACTGACCAATAACGACAGAGCGGATCGGCAGACCAATCAGAGCAGACTTGGCCCACGTGGGGTCTAACAGTGTGGGCTCAACAGAGTGCAGCTGACGGACTCAGAGCGGAGAGGGAGCAAGGAGGAGATGAAAACAGACACTTTTTTCGGACTTTATCTATTGTGAACGTACAAAAGTAGGAACATAGATTAAATATACGAACCCCAAAAAGGGCAGAATATGGACTCTTTAAGCAATTTTGATACTAGATAAGACAACCGTGTAGGGAAAAGTGCTTTCAGTGTCAGTATAATGACCATTAATGGGGTTATTTTGTAAATTCTGTAACGCATTTGACAATGATAGCAATACAACTTAACTTTAACGGTGATACGTATATGATGTGGCCCGAGATTTCACGGGCTAATTTGTGAATTCTGACACCGTTTTGGGGCTGGCTTTACCCTGTTTGAGGCTCACACACAGTGACAACAACGAGGCTTCAGGGAGCCTCTTCTGTAACATATAAGACACTCATAACTAAAATAAATGACACTGATTATTATGGTTTTAATTAAAAACAACAATAACACTGTCACTGATTACAGCATGAGCCCTCTGATAGCAACCAGGTGAACAAAAAGGGCCGTTCCAGGACAGAGGATAGAGTCTACTGTGCTGCCATGACATACCCAATAATAAAACTCATAATTAAAACACAAACTACACAAACTACACACCTGAAGCACAAAGCAACAAAGAGGGTAGGCCGTTCAAGAAGCACAACTTAGCTTACCGGACTAGCGTGCCAGCTAACCGCCACACCAACCGTTGTCAAGGCAACACAAACCGTGATTTAAAACACCGTCAACGGTCTTATTGACGCTTTCACGGGGCTTGGACACGAAAACACATTCAGGGTTAGTAGCCGAGCAGACCTGCGTTGAGAGTTAATGTGGTTAGCAGCAGCGGGGTGCTAGGTGAAGCTAACCTCGTTATCTGTCAAACGTAAAGCAGCCAGACACGTTCGGGTTTAACTGTTAAAGCAGCAGGACTGTCGTGGTTTCAGGACACGTAAGTGCTCTCCCCCAGTCGTCACGAAGAGGCGAAACGCAGGTTAGCTAACTTAGCTATCCACTCGTTTGTTTTGGAGGGCGCCATGTTGACAATCCTCCATCACGGGATAGAAGCTAATGCTAAAGCTAGCTGCTAGTTAGCAAGACGCGGTGTTGTCATTTAGCGGGGAATAAAAATTAAACTTACCTTTTGTTCCGGTGTCTCTAACACACAGCGACGCGGGGGAATCCACGAAGGATTGAAGGGCAGGCAGCTTACATCGGTATTTTTTCGGGCTAGTTATAGTCTGTGGATGGTGGTGGTGATGTGTGTGTGTGTGTGAGTGTGTGTGTGTGTGTGTGTGTGTGTGTGTGTGTGTGTCCAGCTGGCTACAGTACAGCAGAGCTGAGCTGGGAGGTAAACACAGACAGACGGCGCTAACACACACAGATAGCGAAGAGGAGGGAGACCTCTAGTGGTCGAATCGACGAACTGCACCTTACACCTGAGACACCCGAGTGTAATCATCATGCATATGAGGGACAAAAAATGACTAAAGTATAAAAAAATAACTAAATACATAAATAAAAAAATTAATGAATAAATAAAAAATAAAAAAATGAATAAATAACTGAATAAATAACTAACTAACTAAATGAATGAATGAATGAATAATACATACATAAATAAATAAATGAATAATTAACTAACTGAATGAATGAATGGATGAATGAATGAATAAATGAATGAATAATAAATAACTAACTAACTAAATAAATAAATGAATGAAAGAAAAAAAAAAAAAAACTAAATACATAAATAAAAAAATAAATAAAAAAATAAATGAATAAATAAAATGAATAAATAACTGAATAAATAACTAACTAACTAAATGAATGAATGAATGAATGAATAATACATAAATAAATAAATAAAATAAAAAATGAATTAAAAAATGAATAAATGAATGAAAAATAAATAAATAATTAACTAACTGAATGAATGAATAATTAACTAACTGAATGAATGAATGAATAAATGAATGAATAATAACTAACTAACTAACTAAATAAATGAATGAATAATAAATAAATAAATAAATGTTGGGAGAAATGCATACAATAATATATAAATAAATATATATATATATATATAAATAAATAAATGCAACAATTCATATAAAAATGAATATAAAAATAAATATATTCACATATTTCTTTATGTATTTCTGTGTCCATGTTGTACAAGGAAAAGTAAATATGTAAATTAAGTGGGCCGCTCTAACATTACTGAAGTAGGATTGGTCAATTTTGAAAAACAGACAGAAGCAAATTTACATATATACTTTTCCTCTTATGACCTGGACACAGAAATAAATAGATGTGTAAATGTAAAAATATGGAAATAAATGAATAACTCAATTAATGTGGAAATGTATGCATTGATACATATGTAACTGTAACTGTAACTGGCTTGGGTGGCTTTCTTGCTCCATGTTCTATTGTTTACGGTGAGAAGGCAGACCCAAAAGGCAGAACTTACACCTAGCTGTGGGAGTGTCACCTACCTGGGGGTGACACTTTGTGATGTCATGAAGGGAAAATCTCCAACAGCCTGTTTGAGCACACATTTTCTGAAAAGTGGAGCAGGCAAATGACGGAGAGGATGGACTTTTCCTAATAATTGGGGGCTTAGACAGACTAGGACATATGAGTGTTGAAAAATATGTGACATTTAAACCTGAATAGGTCACTGCTGTTCAGCCTTAATTCCAAATTTGCCAAGTGGCAACCCTTGGTATTGCAACTAAGGGTTTGTTTCAACATAAATATTTTAATTTTCAACAGGCCTGTGTCTTTTAAACTGCAAAACCAGTTAAATGATTTACACCCACTATTACAATCTGTATTTTATATTGTTAAAACTCTACCTTAGCCAATAGAAATGATCAGTAACTGTGACTTGATCAAAATAAAGGTTTATGGCTCTATCGGAACATTGCTGCAGGGGAGGGCATGATAGACACTACGATGCATAGCCCTGTAGAGAATCAGAAGCTAGAAACATGGTGAAAGAGTTACTATTATGTCATGAATACACTGCTGCATCTTAGCCCTCAGCATACTAAACTGCAACCAGCAATATCTCTCTCAAACCGCTCCTCTTCCTGGAATGAACCAGAGCTTGTTAACCCCTCCCTCTTCTTCCTGCTCTCAAACACAGCCAGCCCCACTCGGACTCTATATTTCTTTGTTCCCTCCCCTTCAGACCTAGTTTGAGGATGGGTGTTACTAACAAGAGCTGACGTTCACTGAACAAACACATGCTGTGTAGATCAGAGGTGGAGCTAGTTTGATTTCTAAGGATTGTTGTTACAGAGAGGAGAAATGGCACAGAAAGGAGTTCAGCTGGGCCAGGAAACCCTTTCTTGTTCGATCTGTCTGGATCTCCTGAAGGATCCGGTGACTGTTCCCTGTGGACATAGTTACTGTATGAGCTGTATTAAAAGCCACTGGGATAAAGAGGATGAGAAGACAATCTACAGCTGCCCTCAGTGCAGACAGGACTTCACACCGAGGCCTGTCCTCGGGAAAAGCACCATGTTAGCAGTTTTAGTGGAGGAGCTGAAGAAGACTGGACTTCATGCTGCTCCTGCTGATCACTGCTATGCTGGATCTGAAGACGTGGCCTGTGATGTCTGCACCGGGAGAAAACTGAAAGCCTGTAAGTCCTGTCTGCAGTGTTTGATCTCATTTTGTGAGAAACATCTTCAGCCTCATTTTGAACTACCTGCTTATGCAAAACACAAGCTGGTGGAGCCCTCCAAGAAGCTCCAGGAGAACGTCTGCTCTCATCATGATGAGGTGATGAAGATGTTCTGTCGCACTGATCAGCAGTCTATCTGTTATCTCTGCTCTGTGGACGAACACAAAGGTCATGACACAGTCTCAGCTGCAGCAGAAAGGAGCAAGAGGCAGAGAGAGCTCGAGGTGAGTCGACAAAACATCAGGCAGAGAATCCAGGACAGAGAGAAAGATGTGAAGCTGCTCCAACAGGAGGTGGAGGCTATCAATGGCTCCGCTGATAAAACAGTGGGGAACAGTGAGAAGATCTTCACTGAGCTGATCCGTCTCATGGAGAAAAGACGCTCTGATGTGAAGCAGCAGGTCAGATCCCAGCAGCAAACTGAAGTGAGTCGAGTCAGAGAGCTTCAGGAGAAGCTGGAGCAGGAGATCACTGAGCTGAAGAGGAAAGACGCTGAACTGGAGAAGCTCTCACACACAGAAGATCACAACCAGTTTCTACACGACTACCCCTCACTGTCACCACTCAGTGAATCTACACACTCATCCAGCATCAAGATCCGTCCTCTGAAGTACTTTGAGGACGTGACAGCGGCTGTGTCAGAAGTCAGAGATAAACTACAGGACGTCCTGAAAGAGAAAGGGACAAACGTCTCACAGACAGTGACTGAAGTGGATGTTTTACTGTCAGAACCAGAGCCCAAGACCAGAGCTGACTTCTTAAAATATTCATGTGACATCACACTGGATCCAAACACAGTAAACTATGACCTCGTATTATCTGAAGGTAACAAAAAAATCACAATTAATTGTGAACAGTCTTATCCAAGTCACCCAGATCGATTCACTGAATTGTGGCAGGTTTTAAGTAAAGAGAGTCTGACTGGACGTTGTTACTGGGAGGTGGAGTGGATCGGGGAAGAAATTTATATCGCAGTCGCCTACAAGAATATCAGCAGAGCAGGGAGCTTAGATGAATGTGATTTTGGACGCAATGACAAATCTTGGGCGTTATTTTGTTACCGTACGTACAGTTATTCATTTTGGCACAACAATGTGGAAACTAAAATATCAGCTAATGGGTCCGATAGAATAGGAGTGTACCTGGATCGCAGAGCAGGTATTCTGTCCTTTTACAGCATCTCTGAAACCATGACTCTCCTCCACAGAGTCCAGACAACATTCACTCAGCCTCTACATGCTGGACTCCATCTTGAATTTTCTTACACATACTGGGCTGAGTTTTGCAAACTGAAATAGACAAAGATCACTTAAGGGGACATGGGTCGAATTTTGTGTATTTTGTCTTCATGCCTGTTTCTGGGAGATGATTGTTTCGGCCTTTAGTCATTGCTCACAGGTTATCTCTGCGTCACGACCCGGCTCTTAAGGCCTGACAAAAAATGTAGGGGTAACTAAACAGTGTAAAAGTTTATGACAAAGTACCAAAAATAATAACGAGTGAGGTGTGTTTTTTTCAGTGAACCAGTGGGCCGGCTGAGTGTGTGTGTCCTGTGGTACGGTCTTGAAACTTAACTAACATAAGCAAACTACAACAAAAACATCCAAGGGGCCCCAAGCAGTCGCAGTTTCTGTTTACAAGCAGCGCCTCGGGATGGGAGCGAATGAGAGAGTGAACAGTTGAATCTTCTATAGCCGACACCTGGGAGACTGGCCAGGTATGTGAAGGTGTGGCAGAACACCGGGAAACAAAACAAACAGACAGCAGGCTGTGCTGGCAGGAGGGCCGTCACATCTGTCATTTAAACTTTACAGAGTCTTCTTGTATGTATAAACAAACTCTAGATTCAAAGCATGAATAAGTTACATTTGGTGCTTGTTACTGTTTTGTTTTTTAAGCGGTTGAAACTCTTGCTGATAATGTCGATTATTATGTGGATTATGAGGGTAATGAGGACACGTTGCTACATAGGAATGTAAACTTGTCTGTGCACTGGATGTCTTTGAATATCAGTTGGTGTGTCTCTAACACTGAATGTGTCCTTAGAGGACAAGCGTTAGGCTTTTCTTTTCTTTTTTGGTAAATATTTTGGTTATCACCACTGTGTACATATGCTAGGAACTTAGTGGTTATATTTACATGTTGTTGTTTAGAAATATGTTGGTTTTTTTTAAGTAGGGGTTCCATACCCCCTGGAGGGTCACCAAAGGGTGTTAGGGGGGTCGTGGATCTTAAAGTGGAAGAGGGAGAAAATGGAACAAAACATATGACAATGACATTTGTATATATCATTTGAAATGTTATAAATCCCTGAGTATGAAAATCTGTGTTCTTCTTAATGCCAATGTTTCTATTGAGAAGAAGAGAAGACAAATTGAACTTAATGAATTAATAAAAAAATAATATTCACTGTTTCTATTACTCTGAATTAGGCCTATTATTAAGAGAGAAATTATTTAAAAAAGACATAGAAGATATTGAATGAAATGAACAAACAAGATTATTATTAGTTAATGCAAACAAGGAAATCAATTAGGAAGGGATATGTTTAATTTGAGATGTCTAATGAAGACCCCTAGTGAAACACATTTCTGGAATATTGGATCCCTGCGGTGTGCGAGCTGCCTTTCTCTTTGTTTTAAGTGACTTTATTACTCAATTCAACACCTCCCCTCTTTGGTTTGAATGTGCTTGTTTCTCGATTGTTGTCATTTTGATATTTGAATTCATGCAAAGTACAAAGAATTCAAGAAATCTCATCAAGGCGATCATCATTTTTTTTTCTTGTACATAGTTTTGATTCTGATAAAAACTGATTGTGCAGAATAATTAAATATTTCATGAAATTATTGGACAACAGACCTTATAGATTTGATGTGTGACAGAAGGTATAAATAAGAATAAACATATACAAACACAATGTTTTCTGTTTTCTTGTGTCTTCATTCCAGAGTGGCATACTAAGCTGATTGTTAAAGTAAAGTTTTCATGTGATAAAAGAGACCGCGGAGGTGCCTCCTAAAAAGAAATTACTGCATGAAGAGTTGAGAAGAGAATGGCGTTGACCTGCCTTGTGCTTCAGAACATTTGTGAAGAAAGTGCCGACTATTTTGCAGAGGAGCAGTCAGCCTCCTGCTCAGACATTACCTGAGCATGGTTACCCAGAAGAGGCTGCATTGATTGACTTCTTTTTCTTTGACCTCTTCTGTTCAAAGGTACCTGACAGCCATTGCATTTATTGCGTCAGTAATACAGAGACAACCATGTTAATTCAAAATGGTGGCATTAATTTGAAAAGCAGGGGCAATAAAGGGGAAAAAAATCAAATGCAGAGTGCAATGAACATTCAATGTTTCAAATAATAAACAAAACTATATACATGAGTAGGATCAGTCGTTTTTGGGGACTAGTCAGTTTTGAATTGGGCCTCCATCACAGCAACCATGAGGCCAATGATCCCCTCAAATTAGCTGAGTATGCATCGATCCTTTGAGGCAGAGCATCGCTTTGTTTCTTGATGTGCTGCATGAACCTCTCATCTGACCGCTCCAGATATTTCAGAAACTTTCTGCTGTTGTCACTTTCCTGTGTACGAGAATAATTGCTATTAACACAGCCCTGCAATTTCTTACTAAGTTACAATAAGGTGCTGGACTTTAATTCAAAGTGACAATGACGTGATCCACTTGTAGCTGTGGAGCACTTGCTTATACGAGTGGCATTTGCAATAATGGAAAGCAGCATGCTAACGTTAGCTACTGTTATCAAAGCTAGGCTAGCGGCTAACTTGTTCTAACATTACAGAAGCAAGCATGGAGATAGTAGGCTAATCTCTCACATCAAGACTTATTCTCAGCCTGTGGTATTGTTGATAATTGTGTGGTTAACTCTGAGATTAAAAAATTGCGAAAGAAGTTTGAATCTTTACTCAAAGGAGGCCCCTTGGTTGAGAGAAACCAGGTGGTTGTTGGGAATCTTCTAGTGATCTATCTCGTTAAAAAACATTTTGAAAAAACTCCCCCATGTCTCCTTTGTGTTACAAGGGTGTGTTCACGCTGTGCTATTGTTGACCTTGATTGGGCCGTTCATCTGCCTGTACACGACTTCTTATCAGTTGATGTGTGGATAATGGCTTGGGATGTGGGGGCTTAAAGGGGGGTGCTTGAGGCCCTTCTTGTTGTGGATGGACATGGTGGGCAGGGACTGACGGTCGTTGCCTGAGCCTTTATGGGTCATTTGTGTTCTCCACCTCAAGATCTTGTTTTTTTCAGTATGAGTAGGGATCCTCTCTGTGATGAATCTTATGGGACAGTTCAGCAAATGTGCAGTAACGGTACAATG
>NC_083619.1:27702202-27712202 GCF_963584025.1 Labrus mixtus | reverse complement strand
AATGAACCAGGACCCTCAGATCAGAAGATGAGTGATCGAGGAGACAAAGAGGAGAACAGAGCAGAGTCTCCTCTGTCCAGCTGTCTCTCTATGAAGAGTGACCGGTCTAAAGATTATCCTCCAGACTTCAGTAATGAACCAGGACCCTCAGATCAGAAGATGAGTGATCGAGGAGACAAAGAGGAGGACAGAGCAGAGTCTCCTCTGTCCAGCTGTCTCTCTATGAAGAGTGACCTGTCTAAAGATCCTCCTCCAGACTTCAGTAATGAACCAGGACCCTCAGATCAGAAGATGAGTGATCGAGGAGACAAAGAGGAGAACAGAGCAGAGTCTCCTCTGTCCAGCTGTCTCTCTATGAAGAGTGACCAGTCTAAAGATTTTCCTCCACTCTTCAGTAATGAACCAGGACCCTCAGATCCACAGTAAGAGAACTTTTTTAATCACCAAACTGTCAAGCTAAAAAAAGAGTCCTGAACACCATAATGTGTTGATTTTCTTGTTTTTAATCATCAACCTGCACACAGTGATCATACAGAGAAAGTCACTGAACTCATAACAACATTCTAAGGATTATATATATGTATTATATGTTTATAGATAAGGTAATATGATTTCAGTATTGACTCTTTGGTTGTGTATCTAGTCGTCTTCTCTGTGATTCTGCAGGAAGTAGTCTTTTAAACTGATCCTGAAGTTTAGTGAGATCTGCTGTGATCGTTTTCTTTCAATCATTTTTTCTGTTGTGTCCACTCTTTGTTTGTCTTTTTTAATGTTTTCTAACATGACTACACAATGAGATCTTTTTATTTTTACTGAAGTATCGTAAAATCCGGTGTAAGATGTACTTTTAATACCTGTTTTTTTTTTCATCTTAAAAGTTGGCTGGGTCTTACTAATATACCAGTATAACATGTTGACACATGAGCCATCATTACCGCGGGTGCAGAAGTCACCATCACTGGGTGCGGCCGGACACGATTAAAAAACAATCCCCATTCATTGGGCCTGATTTACTAAAGGTTTGTGTGTCTTAAAACGTGTGCAAACTTGATACCACCAGCTAAAAATGTGTTAACTGATCTACTAACGGCGCGCAGTGAGGACTGCGTCTTTCATATGAACAAAACAACACGCATTGACCATTTAGTACGTTTGACTTAATGAATATTCAATATGGGGCGTTTCTGCCCTAGAAAGGAGAAAATGCAAACAAGTTAAGTTAGTACACGCATTGTGATTTACCAAGCCTGACAAAAACTGAGGTGATTGTGACGGTGTCTGAATTTAACACCTTTGAAAAGAACGTGCTAACCCAGGAGACCAGTGTTACACACAACAGACTGCTGTTATTGAAGTTAGGAGGAGACATAGGCTCAACAAAAGAAGGCATACAGATCATGTTATTCCCCACACATGTTAATAAGTTTGGAATGACAGCAGGAAACACCATGATTAAACTATATTGTTGCCTATTTAAACAAAACTGAACATTCACAGCCTCTGCATTCTAAAGAATTTCAACACTGACGTTTATTTCTTCCTATTTCCCTCTTCTCACCAACATTTTATTTTAAACTGAGGATTTCCTTTTTCTCGGGTTGTGCGTCTCTCCTCCAGCTCGTGTCCTCTGGTGCGCTCCTCTCCATAGTGCGCTCGTCTCCTCCCTCTAAAGCCCGCTGCTGCTACGCTTGACTGGGGGGACCTCACCACTGCTTGAACCCCCGTCTTAGATAACTCTTAGGAAGAGCGTTTATGTCCGATCAGACACAGCGCTGGCCAGCTGTCTGGTGCTCAACAATGTGCTGAGTGTCACGCCTGAGCGCCACAGAGGACACAGCTCACACCTCCTGCACAATGTATGACAATTCATCTTCAAAAGATGAAGAAAAGAGAGGCCCTGTTTAATGCAGAGGTTTTCTTATAAGCCAAATTTTCTTTTTGTAATATTCAGTTTTATCTGCTATAACTCAAAAATACTGTACGTTCATTTGCCTCTTCCACTGATATCCATTTTGCGCTTGCTGTCGTCCTGCTTTCCGTCCAAACTCTCCATGACGTAAACCAGTAGAACACGCAAAAATCCAACTTAAATAGTACCGCCTCCACAAGGTTTGCACCTGGTGTCATTCACGCAAATTTTCTTAGTTGATCACCCAAAAAACACACACTCACCAAACGTGCAATTTTTTGGAGTGAACACACAGTTTAGTCCTCTTTACTTGGGACCTTAGTAAATCAGACCCTCAGTGTATTAAGAGCTGATTGCACGCTGTTCTGGGAAAGACAGCGACACAGACCAGTCTGGCTGCGCTACGTTTCCAAAACTTCCCTCAAGAGGTCATAATAATTAATTTACAGAAAACTGTAGGATATTGTTCCATAAATAAACCTTGTTGAACGCTCTTTTGATTGAAAGAGTCCTTTATTAAAGTTAAAGAGAAACAAGCGGAGTCGGGCAGAGAGCTCGCAAGCTAGGGGTCTCTGCTTCACAACTTTCCCTGCAGGCTGAGAGCTCGACTACCGTACTGTAGCTGGTAGGAGAGCAGACTCCACAAAGAGAAAACAGACTAAAAGGGTGACAGAGCTGAACAGTAACTGCAGGTTTTGGACGTCGCTGAACACAATAAAAACTGTCACGCAGGAAGACAGTGTAAACTTTATTTTCTCTCTGAGAGAACTTCAAAAACACAACGCGTCTTATACCGGTGCAACTTATATGACACAGCTCCTGCACATGCTCAGTGTGTAGGTCACGACACAGCTCCTGCACATGCTCAGTGTGTAGGTCACGACACAGCTCCTGCACATGCTCAGTGTGTAGGTCACGACACAGCTCCTGCACATGCTCAGTGTGCAGGTCACGACACAGCTCCTACACATGCTCAGTGTGTAGGTCACGACACAGCTCCTACACATGCTCAGTGTGCAGGTCACGACACAGCTCCTGCACATGCTCAGTGTGTAGGTCACGACACAGCTCCTGAACATGCTCAGTGTGCAGGTCACGACACAGCTCCTGAACATGCTCAGTGTGTAGGTCACTACACAGCTCCTGCACATGCTCAGTGTGTAGGTCAAGACACAGCTCCTGCACATGCTCAGTGTGCAGGTCATGACACGGCTCCTGCACATGCTCAGTGTGCAGGTCACGACACAGCTCCTGCACATGCTCAGTGTGCAGGTCACGACACAGCTCCTGCACATGCTCAGTGTGTAGGTCAGGACACAGCTCCTGAACATGCTCAGTGTGTAGGTCACGACACGGCTCCTGCACATGCTCAGTGTGCAGGTCACGACACGGCTCCTGCACATGCTCAGTGTGCAGGTCACGACACAGCTCCTGCACATGCTCAGTGTGTAGGTCATGACACAGCTCCTGCACATGCTCAGTGTGCACACAGCTCTCTATAAAGCTGATTAATAACTTTTCAAAGGTCTCAGGTCTCAACCTAAATATTAAACATTTGAACTTATGGCTGTTAAAGATTGTAATGTTCCCCATATTTGTAATATTCCAGTGAATCACCAGGTCACATACCTGGGAGTAGTTATCACCAAGGAGCAAAATATAAGGTGCACCTTAAATTTGAATCCCATCGTTGATAAAACTCTTGTTTACAAAGAGATTTATCTCTGAGACGAAGGACCTTTCTCTCAAAAGCTGAGGGCATTTCCAGACTCACTAATCCGGCTCTATCTTTGGATGTTGACTAAAATGTAACCAAAAGATTTGATTATACGTTGTTTAACTTTCTGTGGAAAAACAAAATACATTAAAAGTTAAAAAGAACGTGACAATAAACACGAGTCAATGTGGGGACTTGAACTTTTTAGACTTCACAGCTCTTAACATTCAAAGTGAACAGGCTGAGACATTTTTAAATAACCCAACATCTCTATGGAATATGATTCCTAATTATGTTTTTTCTAAAGTTGGTGGCCTGGAATTTTATTACTGTGCAACTATAATATCAGTAAAATCCTGATCAAACTATCCAACTTCCATAAACAGATACTCTTGACTTGGTCTCTCATCTTGAAACATAACTTCTCTCCACACAGATATTACATCTGGAACAATAAGGACATTCTCTACAAAAATGAATCTCTGTTTTTTGAAAACTGTTTGAAAATAACATCACACTTGTAGGTCAGTTATTGGACTCAGATGGTAGACTCTATGGTTACACAGACAGACTTCTGCACATGCTCACTGCGGAGGACATGGCACACCTTTTTAAAACACTGCTTTTTGTGGCTTTATTTGATTTAGTCCACCACTGGTTTCTAAATGTCAGTCTCAGTTTTCACAGCTTTATGATTTCCCTTATCTCCACAGAATAACAAAGGGGTCTGTTTCTGTGGAGGAGCAGCTGTCCAGCTGTGCTTTGTGTCAGTGTGTCCTAAGAGATCCAGTTTCTACCAGATGTGGACACTGGTTCTGTAGACAGTGTCTCACCTCATACTGGGACCAGTCTACTTCATCAGGAGAGTCCTCCTGTCCCCAGTGTGGAAAACGATCTAAAATAAGACGAGGACTGCAGATATCCAGTAAGTCCAGCACTGTAATAAGTAAGACTGAAGTCATTGTGTCTAAAAACAAGACAAAGCAGTTAGTATTTTCATTGGTATATAGTTAAATGAAACATTTACATTTTATCTGATTCTTGTTGTCAGTTTATAGTCAGTATATTTTATTTCTCTTGTAGCAGCACACATTTATTACAGGGAGGTTTTTGTGTCATGCAGTTTGCTTAATGTGTAATAATGAAAATTGTTTATTTGATCATTTTATAAATCCAGTCTCAGGATATGTTTCTTCTCTTTCAGCAGATAGAGGTCTGCAGGAGGTTACAGATGAACTTAAGATCAGTCTGAGGAAGAGATGTGAACATGTGACTGAAGGAAGTGATGAAACAGGAAGTAGAACCCTCCTCAACAGGATCTACACTGAGCTCTACATCACAGAGGGACAGAGTGAAGAGGTGAACACCCAACATGAGGTGAGACAGCTTGAGACAGACTCTAAAAAGAAGACCCTCCATGAGACTCCAATCAAGTGTCAGGACATCTTTAAAGCCTTACCCGACCAAAAGAAACACAAGACAAGAGCTCAACCCGACCAACAGAACCAAAAGACAAGAGCTCAACCCGACCAACAGAAACCCATCAGAGTGGTTCTGACAAACGGCGTCGCTGGTGTTGGAAAAACCTTCTCAGTGCAGAAGTTCACTCTGGACTGGGCAGACGACTCAGAGAACCAAGACCTCAGTCTGGTGATCCTGCTTTCATTCAGGGAGCTGAACTTGATCAGAGATGAGGAGTACAGTCTTCTTGAGCTGCTCCGTGTTTTCCATCCAACATTACAGAAGGTCACAGCAGAGACGCTCGCTGTCTGTAAACTGTTGTTCATCTGTGACGGCCTGGATGAAAGCAGACCGTCGTTGGACTTCACAAACAGGGAGGTTGTGTCTGATGTCACAAAGAAGTCACCGTTAAACACACTGTTGACAAACCTCATCAAGGGGAATCTGCTCCCCTCAGCTCTCATCTGGATAACTTCTCGACCTGCAGCAGCCAATCAGATCCCTCCTGCATGTGTTGACAGGGTAACAGAAGTACGAGGCTTCACTGACGCCCAGAAGGAGGAGTACTTCAGGAAGAGGTTCAGTGATGATGAAGATCTGTCCAGCAGAATCATCTCACACATCAAGACATCCAGGAGCCTCCACATCATGTGTCTGATCCCGGTCTTCTGCTGGATCACTGCCACAGTTCTGGAGCACATGATGAGCACAGAGCAGAGAGGAGAGCTGCCCAAGACCCTGACTGACATGTACTCACACTTCCTGCTGGTTCAGACAAAGAGGAAGAAGAACAAGTATGATGAGGGACGTGAGATGAGTCCACATGAGCTGATGGAGGCTGACAGGGAAGTTCTTCTGAAGCTGGGGAGGCTGGCGTTTGAACATCTGGAGAAAGGAAACATCATGTTCTATAAAGAAGACCTGGAGCGTTGTGGTCTGGATGTCACAGAGGCCTCGGTGTACTCAGGAGTTTGTACAGAGATATTCAAAAGAGAGTGTGTGATCTTCCAGAAAACAGTCTACTGCTTTGTTCATCTGAGCGTTCAGGAGTTCCTGGCTGCAGTCTACATGTTCCACTGTTTGACAAACAGGAACACAGGTGTAGTGAAGGCTTTCCTTAAAGACATCAGGATCCTTTTTCATACTCCTGAAAGTGATGACTTATCCCTGGATGTCTTCCTGAGGACTACCATGGAGAAATCCCTGAAAAGTAAAAATGGTCACCTGGACCTGTTTGTTCGCTTCCTTCATGGCCTCTCTCTGGAGTCCAACCAGAGACTCTTAAGAGGCCTGCTGGGTCGGAGAGACAACAGTCCAGAAATGATCCAGAGAGTCATCAACAACCTGAAGAAGATGAACAGTGATGATATCTCTCCTGACAGAAGCATCAACATCTTCCACTGTCTGACGGAGATGAACGACCTCTCAGTCCATCAGGAGATCCAAGAGTTCCTGAAGTCAGACAACAGATCAAAGAAGAAACTCTCTATGATCCACTGCTCTGCTCTAGCCTACATGCTGCAGATGTCAGAGGAGGTTCTGGATGAGTTGGACCTTCATGAGTACAATACATCAGACCAGGGACGACTGAGACTGATTCCAGCTGTGAGGAACTGCAGGAAGGCAAAGTAAGTCCAGAAAACAGTGTTTATCTGAAATATTAACAAACTCTTCAGTCACTTGTATTTTGTTACAAGTTCTCTTGAGCTGCTTTAAATGCTGTGAGTGAAATATGTATTTTTTTAGATCTAGTGTTTACCAACTTCAAGGTCACAGGTCATTTGTTTCATAATAATCCCTACATTTACTATTTTTCTTTTATCATCCTATTAGTGTCAGTAATAACAATAGTGATTATTGTTACAATAAATATTATTATCATTACAACTAGGGCTGTCGCGTTAACCGCAAAAATGAAGATTCATAACAACAGAGAGAGAGGGAGAGAGAAAGAGAGAGAGAGAAAGAGAGAGAGAGAGAAACAGAGAGAGAGGGAGAGAGGGAAAGAGAGAAAAAGAGAGAGGTAGAGAGCGAGAGAGACAGAGACAGAGAGAGAGATTTGATTTTACAAAACAACTTTATTTACAATATGTAACAACAATTAACAACATAACAAAACCAAACACTTAATATCACTCAATAGACTCTTTAGATGCTAAAACAAGGTTGAAGATGAGTTTTTTGTCTTTGACAGAACAGATTATCCCTCCATAGCACCATGTTTCAATAAAATCATTAATATTGGTCATCGCTGTAAAGAAATTAAAATCCACCCAGACTCTGGCTCTTACAAGGGAAAGGAAGAGGTCAGTCACTTCCTTTCCCTGCCTGTTCTCCAACTCTTTCTTCCTGCTAAGCTAGATGGCCAGTTTGGCTTGTCCGGATAAATAGTTTAAAAGTTTCCATTTAACCGCGTTAATTTTTTTTGTACCCTGCTCCAGAGATAAAAACTGTTTTTGACCAAGTCACATTAAAACCCATAAAAACCTTCTTTAAAACCCCAAACAGATCGCTGAGTCTGACACACTCTGAAAAATTGTTTCCACAGACCCACAAAAAAAACATTGATTAGACACAGAAGGATTAAAACGAAAGACAAAAGAGTTTACGGCTATTGCTCCATTTAAAATCCTCCATTGCAGATCACCAGATCTCTTGTTCAGAGGGCTTTTATAAAAAACTCTCTACACTGGCTTGATGTGGTCAGCCACTTTCAACCGTTGTCTCCACTTGGTGTCCACTCTGTTCTTCAATACATTCTCATTTAAAACTTTAACACACACACACAAAACAATTCCTTACCTCTAACGTTATAAAAGTTCAAACATTTATCATCAGTCCCTTTTGAATGTCTTTCACTTGAAACACAAGAATTCATTGTGAGGCCTATTTCAGGAAAAGGATCACTGTCAATAGGTACTTCCTTCCTGCTACAGTAATCCTGCAGCATCTCCTTCTCTTCCCCCGTCAGTCTGAGACGCAACAGTCTGAGCACTCTGTCCACAAAACGTGCAGACCGGAGACCAAGAGCAGAGGTCACTGCTGCTGTATTGTTCAGTTCAGGTCCAGCTACGTCCACGATGTGTCTCAGTGTGGTGTTGTCAGTGGAGATGAAAGCATGCGTGAGGCCCATTAAGGATGTGTCCTGAACATCCAGCCGGGCCCCATAGATCAGAGGCTCCTCCAGCAGCCAGTGTAGGGACAGTGTGGGCTCTAGCCTTTTCCATAAAAACAGTTTCCAGGTTTTAAAAAGGCTCTGATAAAAAGCAGATTAAAACAGTCAGTATTCATTAAAAACAGTGAGGAGTCCAGTCCTAGTCCGTTCACTTTTTAAAAAATGCTGCTGGCCACTGGTCTCCAGACCACATCAGCTGGGCCAGTGAGGAACTTCTGTAGAAACTGCATTCTGAAGGCAGCTACTCTGCTGGCCTGGTGGACTAGACCCTGCCCTCCTTCTTCTTTAGGTAAAAACAGCACGGCCTGTGGAACCCAATGCAGCATGTCCCAGAAAAAGTCCAACATCACCAATTGCAGTTCTTGAAGGAGTCCAGCAGGGGGCTCTATAGATGCCATCTTGTGCCAGAGTCCACAGGAGACCAAGTTGTTAATGATGAGCACTCTTCCTCTGTACGACATTTGTGGCAGCAGCCACCTCCACTTCTCCAGCCTCCCCTTCACTTTCTCCACCACCTCCTCCCAGTTCTTCTGTACAGTGAGCTCATCCCCTAAAAACACACCAAGATACTTAAAACCATTTCTTCCCCATGTTAGTCCTGCTGGTAGGTTGGGCAGCGAATGTGTTTTAAAACCAACTACTAACCCTTCACTCTTCCCCCAGTTCACTTTGGCGGATGATACTATACCAAAATCTTTCACAATGTTTTCTATTAAAAATACTTTTAGATTTTTTATCATGACAATAACATCATCTGCATAGGTTGACACAATAAAATGTTTTGAACAGTGAGGTAAAATTAACCCTTCAATGGAAAGCCGTATTTTACACAACATGGGTTCAATAGAGATGGAATATAACATCCCTGAAAGAGCACAACCTTGTCTTATTCCTCTCTTCGTTTTAAAAGGTGCACTTAGTCCTCCATTGATTTTCAGTACACTCTCAATGTCCTGGTACAACACCTTGATCATAGCAATGAAACCAGGGCTGAGACCAAAACTCTCCAGAACTTTCCAGAGGTAGAGGTGCTCAACCCGGTCAAAAGCTTTTTCTTGATCTAACGAAATGAGACCAAGGTCTATGTCCAATGAACTAGAGACGTCCAAAACATCAGGAATTAAAGACACATTGTCATGAATAGACCTGCCAGGCACACAGTAGCTTTGGTCCGGGTGTATGATCTGGTCCATTACATCCTTCAGTCTGTTGGCCAGAGCTTTGGAGAACATTTTATAGTCACAGCATAGCAGGGAAACAGGACGCCAGTTCTTTATCTCTTGGAGATCACCTTTCTTTGGAAGGAGTGTGATTACTGTCCTCCTGCAGCTGAGGGGCAATGACTCTTCAGACAGGCTTTCATTTAAAACAGCAAGAAGATCTTCTCCCAGCACATCCCAAAACATCTGAAAAAACTCACCAGGGAGTCCATCGATTCCGGGAGCTTTTACTCCCTCCATGCTCTGCAGAGCTGCGGACAGCTCCTGTAGCTGTAGAGGTTCTCTGATCAGCTGGTTGGAGTCCTCAGAGACACGGGGTAAACCATCACAAAAAGAGTCAAACAGCTGTTCATTGTCAGTGTACTCACTGCTGTAGAGCCCAGAATAAAAGTCCACAGCATGTTGTCGGATGTCTCCAGCTTCTTTCAGCTCCTGTCCTGCTGCTGTTCGAAGACCATGCATACATTTATTTTGTCCATTCCTTTTCTCCATTCCAAAGAAAAACTTGGACGGGGCGT
>NC_083619.1:27689702-27697202 GCF_963584025.1 Labrus mixtus | reverse complement strand
TTTGAGACAGGCTGTCTAACATTTCCAGGGAGATAATGAGAGGAGAAAAACAAATTGCAAATGTGTAAATTAATGTGGCCATGGAGTAACAAAAATGAGGACAACTCACAAACCATTAAAAAATACAGAACACAACAACAAAATACAAAAACAAAATACAGAACACAACAACAAAATACAAAAACAAAATACAGAACACAACAACAAAATACAAAAACAAAATACAGAACACAACAACAAAATACAAAAACAAAATACAGAACACAACAACAAAATACAGAACACAACAACAAAATACAAAAACAAAATTCAGAACACAACAACAAAATTCAGAACACAAAACATAGAACACAACAACACCAATGTCGGGATCATGCTGCTCTCGGTCTCTGTCATCAACATCTGAAAAAAATGGAAATAAATTGACAGGTCATAAGAGCATCTAGAATGCACATTTGTGGTTCAATATAAAGCAATCTTACTATTTACATGAAGAATGAGAGAAACACTGCTTTGAATCTCCCCGGGTAACTGTATAAGACAGACTAGCCTGAACATTTACCTCTTCAGCATCTGCAGGTAGTCTGTGAATCTGTGGCCCCACTTTCTGAGGCATGTCCTCATCAAGGTTCTGATTTAGAAAAAGAACGGAGATAATATCAGACATTAATACATCTTAAAGACTGCATGCTCTCTGAGGAATGTCATGTGATAGGCTTCATGATATTTGAAAACTATAAACCCATATATTATTGAGGGATCTGAATATTAACTAACTGGAGGAGGATGATAGACTCTGGATCACATTCAAACTGACTTCATTATTTTAATCTACTTTTTCATAACTAATAATGTAGAGAACAAAAATATAAAGAACATTTGAATATTTATCTAATTTAATGACCTATGAAAATTCACCTATGAAGCTTCATACTTTAGGCTTTGAAAGAAAAAAAGAACAATGTTCACTAGCAACCATGTTTTTTGGATAGATGTTTTTTCTGATTCTCTGCTCTGTGCACAATATGACATTGTCAGTTCTGGCATTAAAAACTCACTTTTTACTTACAGCTATATATCAAATATTTGTGGCTTAAATTTGTGCAGAACAAAGCATTCTTTAAATGATTATTTTCAGATGTATCAGTACCTTTCTATTGGTGTGCTTCTGACATCAGATTACCTATATTATTTTAGTATTACTAAAAAAAGTGACTGACAGAAACTAAGACAAAGATCTCAGCCAGAAACAGACATTAAAAATGAGCTCAAGACACATATTCATATCAATTTGTCCAGTCCAAAAAATAAAGAACCTAACAGATTCAAGACTCAATCAATCCTGATATAATAAAAAGTGAAATCATCCATGACAGAGCTTAACAACCTCTCACTGATTTTTTTCCAAACTCCACACCTGAACTAACCTCTCAGTCTTCTGCAGAATAAAGGCATGCACAAAAACCCGGAGTAAAAAAGACCCACAGAGTTTATTAATGCACGACAGACTCTGGAGTAGGCTACACTACGCTACACACAGGCCCGACTTTCATAAGGTTAAACAAGCAGGGCATAGCTGCAGGCTAGCTAACCAGCTTGCCAAGCAAACAAAACCAGGAGTTGAAACAGATAATATATTTGACTATTTTTCCTCAAAGATATAAAAATGGGGCGAAAACTAGTTGCCAATGCCCCTCTCTGCACCTGCTGTCTCCTTTAAAGGCTTTATGTGCAGGTGGAGGTCTTGAAAACATAGCTCAGCTAGCACAAAGCATGTGTGGCTTGCTGTGCAAGTTTTTAATGTAAAAATACATGCCAACTTTCCTCAACTTACCCTAAACTGAGAACATAAAAGCAAAATGAAGCTTAAGCCACAAATGTGAAAGCTTACCTTCAAAAAGAAACAATTCCAGAATGTTGTTTAGTCCATGCGGTCTCTGCTGCGTGTAGGTCCATTTAATTATTAAAGTCTGGAGGGTGAGGGCGGACCTTGGACTCCATGTTCGGTAGGCCCCGCCCACATAACTTAACCAACCAATCACAGGACATCCCGCCTAATTTGCACCGTGTGTATCAAAAATGTGTAAGAAAGTGCAAATCCATCCCAAGCTGTAGGTTGTTCGATACACTGGGATACACAAATTGTCAGGTCAAGTGGTATAGATGGACTATCAAAGAAAATTTGAATTTATGTTAGTTAGACAGTAAATAATGTAGATACATGTTCTGAATTAGCCGGACTTAGGCATAGTCGGCTAATTCCCTGAGGTCCGGGGAATGCTGGTGGGTAACCTGGTGTAAAGGCAGTCTATACCACATAGGCGCACACACACAGACTCACACACACACACACACACACACACACACACACACACACACACACACACACACACACACACACACACAGCTGAAATACAGCACCGTCATGGAAGCAACAGTTATAATCATGACAGTTGGTTTTAAAACCTGTACAGTGTGATATTACCGCACACCGCGCTATTGAGCCATCTTGGATCACCGCGGCAGCCCTAATTACAACCCCATTAACCAAAGACTGGGATAATGTTGAATGCTGATTTAAAGGTTAACTCCTGCACACGGTCTATTAAGTAAATCAAGAATATTTCTCTTTGTCTTGATTTAAACCGCTCGGACATTTTTGTTTTTCTCCTTCATGGACTCGAGCCAACGTCACAAGATTAAAGTCTGACGAGTTGTGTTAGCGTGCGTGGAAAGGGACATTTGATTAGTTTTTCTGTCCTCACTTTATGCTGACGTAAAGGGTTAAAAAAACGTGTATATAATTCATTAAAATGTGTATCGTCTAAAGCTAAAAACAAAGGTTATCAAAAAGTTAAAAATGCATTACAAGATTTGAAAACTGTGTTAAAAGTCATTTGGACAGTCAGAACAAATGTATTGAGTTAAAAATAGACCCCAATATATTTCTTATGTTTATGTGTCTAAAATATCTGTTTAGAGCCGAATTCCAGTGCACTGAACTTGTTACTATTGTAATCCTCAATCAGGTCACTAGAGGGCGCATAGCGCTTGTGAGGAGCATAATACCCCAAAGAGAGGCAAGTTCTGCAGAATAAATCCTGCAGCCGAGCTGAACACAGCTAAACTGTGTTGCTTCTTTGTATTTACATACAGAAACTTCTTCTCTGGCAGCACTAGGCCAGGTCGGGGGAGCAACACTGACAGTAGAAGAACTTAAAGTAACACAATTAACCAGATAACTGTTTAGTAAAAGTGACATGATTACTGAAGTTACCAACAGTAATACCTTACATCACGTTACAGACAGAAGGTGGCCGGGTGGATAAAAAAGTAAACCGGACAAAATAATACATTTTGTTTTTGTTTTACACACATTTGTTCCAGTACATTTAATTGTGTTAGTAAGGTATTATGTTCCGCGGAAAATTGAAAATATTTTGCTTACCTTTATTGCATGTAACGGGGGTTAGGGGTTAATAAAAGTAATGTAACAGAGTGATTTGTGTAATGTATCGTTAGAGTGCTAGAAGCTCTATTGTGAAGTGCGACTTTGCACTGTGATCCTCCTCAGCCACCGTACCTGATAGAGTGCATTGTTGTTACGTGCAGTGTGTGAGTTCAGAATAAAGCTACACAGTGTCAAGTTAACACAGCCTGATTCTTAAGCCACAGTTCTTTACAATTTGTGACAACAAACAACATAAATTGAGTCCCCGGTCTGCTGTTTGTTCTGCTCTGACTCTATGAGCAGATTGCAGCTAAATGAGTTAGCCTACATGGCTACAATGAAAACTTGTTCCAGCCTCAAAATAGTAAACTTAAAGATCTAAAATAAACTTTTTTCTCTGTTAAAAAGCGAGACAAAGAACATGTCAGTATTTTCTTTAAATGTTGAAACATTTCCTGTCATTAATAGCCTATTACTTGAATACTACTGTATAAGCCTTGATTTGATATTATGTATGATGTAATGACGTATACGCAGGGTCTGAAATGAACAACCGCCAAACGTGTAGATTTTCTTTTTGGTGAGTAAATTTCAGAGGGCTATCCGCCACAGGGCGGGTAAATATTTTACCCATCATTCATGTATAACTATTCTATACTTTATTTAAAACTAGGCTACAAGTATTAAACACATTTGATGTAGCTGCAGCTACTTTTCCCTGCTCCTCTCTCTGCTGTCTTCATGACAGAGCATCACAGAGACACACACACACACACACACACACACACACACACAGTTTTACTTTTAGTGCAACAGAACACAGTGGATCCTTGATCCATACGGCCATGTGTTGGGAACAAACGTGATCTGGTCACTTTTTCCGTTCACTGTCACCGTGTCTGCAGCTAACTTAAAATGATAGCGACATCATCTCACAGCCTGCTGTAGTCTGTGAACATCTCAACACAGACTCTGTTAAACTGCACTGCGTTATACACACTGATGATATAGTTCACACTAAATGCACGCTCCACTTCTCAATTCCATCACGGGGACCAGGAGCAGTCAGACACACACACACACACACACACACACACACGTTTACAAGTGATGGAAATGTTTGTTAACAAAAGTGAGTTCAGATCAGCTGAACCTCTGATGTGATTGAACACAATTGTCAAAATATTAAGACATTCCTTTAAATAACATATTATGTACCATTAATGTCATGACAGGTTTTCTGGCTGTGGACTGTCAAAGACTCACTGTGAAGTCGTGGCCTCAGCTCTGAAGTCCAACCCCTCCCATCTGACAGAGCTGGACCTGAGCAGAAACAATCTGCAGGATTCAGGAGTGAAGCTGCTGAGTGAGGGACTGAAGAGTCCAAACTGGAGACTGGAGACTCTGAGGTAAGACAACAGGTTTAATTTCTCTGTTCAGATTCATATGATGTGAAACTAAACTGTAGACTTCAGGCTGATAATCAAATGATCCACACTGAGGATCTTAATGCTGAAGTCCATTTTCTTCTTCTGTGGTTTTATCCACAGAGTGGTAGCAATTTAAAGCCTTACATTTTAAACCTAAATATATAAAAAAATAACGTGTTGTATATTTCACTCTTTACCACCTGAACAGCTGATTTTTAGATAAATTATGAATAATTAAACAAAGAAAAACAATCATTCCAATTTCAACCATCAGACGTAAAAATAAAGTCAAACACTTGTTTTGTCTGAGATGTTTGTGACACTGTGAGATTCTGAAACTGTCAAAGGAAAGTTTAAATTGAAGACTCTTTGATTGAATGTCTTCTCTATAACTAGAATAGATATTACAGATGTTTACTTAGTTCACTTTTCGTTGCAGATGATCGTCTTTTTTTTTGTTTTAGGGTTAGTGCTAACCCTTATCTTAGGGCAGGGATGTCAAACATACGGCCCGACAACAGGTTTCATCTGGCCCGTGAGACGTTTTGGGAAGAAGGAGGAAATGTATTGAAAAATATTTTTTGATTTTTTATAAATAAAATTTTTGTAATACTTAATTTCCCTGAATTATATTAAAACCTATAATGAGCAACGTAAAGGTTGATATCATGATACGGAAATTAATTAAACGGGGCACTTTGAACTATTTTCTCAGCAGGGAGTATCATAACAAAGAGGAATGGCCGAGCTCCTGCATTACGCTGGTAATACATCACATCAGCAATCAGGCTGAACACCTGAGAGAGGTGACACAGAATGCAGGTTTTCAAGAGAGATCAAAGGAGCGATATTTCTTTAGTTTTATTTGCTCACAAGTTGCCAGAATTTCATCAAAGCTACGGGACTTAACGACAGACACACCGCTGCACTGCGCGCTCATCCTGACGGTCTTCAGTTCTGTCCACACTTCTTACCAGTTTCTCCTGTCTTGACTGATGTAAAACAAAAGTTTTACTAATGATAACAAAGCTTCCTATGGAGTGAGCCACAAAGAGCAGCTCGTGCAAATAAAAAACAATCCTCTCTGTCCTGCGTAACGGCCCAGACCGTCTCCTCACATCCAGTGTAGTTTGTGGACACCGGCGTTGAGCCTGATGATAGACTTATTTTACCTCTGGTTATTGTAAAAACAGTAAATTAAAATGAATATTAACTGATTTTATTTACAGATGGTTCATTTTTAGGTCACCCAGAGGTGACCGTGTTGTGCTGATCACCTAAAAGTTTCAGTGTGACATCACTTCTAAATGCAGTAGCCTGCTGTTGTGCCTTTATCACCAGCTTTAATCAGACTGTAAAAATATAACTATTACTGAACATTTCATTCTTATCTGAAAACAATATCACACACAGGCTGTCCGATCATACAGAGGTCTGCTGGTTTAACCCCGGAGCAGCGCTAAAATTCTTCCTTGAATTGCGCACGGAGATAGCACAGATTCATGGCGCATAAAAAGTCAGTGACAGAGTTAGATCACGATATTGCGGACACGTAGAAGAACAGACTGCCAGACTCATATCAAAAGTGGTTTAACTGAGTTTACTTAGTTAAAGAAGTTGAACTCCACACGGAGCTGATCAGACTGCAGTGATCAACGCTGAAGGATCAATTCAAGTCTGTTGGTTTGGAAACATTTGATGTCTGACAGTGAAATACCTGAAGATGAGTGTTTACATCAAAGACACTCTGTGTGTTTGTGACAACATATTCATGTGAGCAGGTTTAATCTGTGATGAACCTTAACGAGTGCAAACTGTGCTGTGGCCTGACACACACACATCTAAAGTCTCTCTCTCTCTCTCTCTCCTTTTTTTGTCTTTTTTTTTAATCATACATTAGTCTATATATCCATGTGTTGAGTTATAGTGATGTCTGTAAAATTAGTCCGGCCCACTTGAGGTCTCATTTGAACAAATCCGGCCCCTGACCCAATAGGACTTTGACACCCCTGTCTTATG
This sequence comes from Labrus mixtus, assembly GCF_963584025.1. Taxonomy (NCBI): domain Eukaryota; kingdom Metazoa; phylum Chordata; class Actinopteri; order Labriformes; family Labridae; genus Labrus; species Labrus mixtus. Next base: position 27,690,302 of record NC_083619.1, on the reverse strand, counting down.
GTTTATTTTAATATTAGGTTTGTATTTATATCAAATGTGTTTTTCCCTCTAAATTAATTTTGTTTTTGCAACAAACTACTTTAATCTGTTCAATTTATCCACAGCACAAACACCAGGAGTACGCCTCACGTTTTGAAAAGTTCCTCTTGATATTCTGTTATTTATAGGAGTTCAGAATCAGCAGCAAGCAGCTGTATATTAACATTTTTAAAACGAAGCCACGAGAAGCTTCAGTTTTGACTGACGTAAGAATCATTTACAAGAGTGTGAGGACAGAGGACCTTCTCCCTCTTTCTCTGAAGCTGCACAGAGCCATGAGCACTCTCTCTCTTTCTCTCTCACTCTCTCTCTCTCTCTCTCTCTCTGTCTCTCTCTTATTCTCTCTCTCTTTCTCTCCCTCTCTCTCTCTCTCTCTCTCTCCCTCTCTCCCTCTCTCTCTCTCTCTCACTCTCTCTCTCTTTCTCAGTCTCTCTCACTCTCTCTCTCTCTCTCTCTCTCTCTGTCTCTCTCTTATTCTCTCTCTCTTTCTCTCCCCCTCTCTCTCTCTCTCTCTCTCTCTCCCTCTCTCTCTCACTCTCTCTCTCTTTCTCAGTCTCTCTC
>NC_083619.1:27554702-27679702 GCF_963584025.1 Labrus mixtus | reverse complement strand
TTATTTATTTAGTAATTAGTTCCTCTGGTGCTCTTCCGTGCGGGGATCCAACTTAGAAGTTTTTGAAGAAGTCTGAGGCACTCAGAGGGTTCAGCATAAAAAGCCTTTAATTCATCAGGGCTACAGATTCATAAACACATGCCAACATGTTTCAGCCATACAGGCCTTCATCAGGGCAGCTACAAAATGGCAGCCAAGCTACTTCCTTTAACGCTTTACAGCCAGTCACATGATCAGTAGTAGTCACATGGTTTAGTAAAAAGGTTACACATGTAAACAAAGAAAGTTAATCATAAAAATGTAAACATCACACCAAGGCAGATGAGAACTACAGTTTAGAAGTGACTAAATATACAAACAAATTACTACAAAAATGCTGAAAAAAAACAACAATACACCTAGAAGAAAGGTTCCAGAGAAGAGAAAAGTCCAGGGGGCTCATCTATCAACAGTGTGTGAGCACGGATCTGTGCGTACTGAGTAAGAACATTTCCACACAAAGAGTGGAATTGATCAACTTGTTCTTTTACTTAGAAATGTGTGTAAATATAAGCACAGCTCTGAGCATGCTTACACACAGAATCTAGAGGTAGAACATTAAAACTACAAATAAAAAGCACCACGAGTGTCACAGCGCGCCAGAATCCATCTCAACCTAGATGCATGTTCCCAGTTTTTTTAATTCAAAACACAAAATAAGTGATTTTGTGTGGTTTGAAACAGATCCGTTGCCTAATTGGTCTGAAAACTTTAAAAAGTCTGCTGTGACAGGCGTTACTTTGAAATGTTACATCATGGCTGGTTTTGCATTATTAGATGATTTGGTGAAGCGTGCGCTCCGCAGTAAGTTCAAAAGAGCGCACTGATCCGTTTGGTCCAGCTTGTTCTGTTGGGAGAGCGTCACTGTTTGATTAATCCCCCAGAGAGAGCTGTGCCCCCGACCACGCTGTAAATGTTCAAGGGTGAAATTGTGGAGCAGATACTTCTGGCTTTTGTGCCGTGATGCGTTGTTATTTTTTGCACTGAACTTATTATCAAACTTCATCTTGGTGTTTTCTCCTCTGACCTGTCACCTTCTCTCATGCTGCATTTGTTCTTTTGTTAGTAACTTTGACTAATCATTTATCTGGGTCACTTAGCGCGAGAGTTACTAACCTTATTTTATCTCTTTATTTATTTATCTATTTATTTATTTCCCTTTTTTATTCAACCTCTTCCACTTCCATTCCTGTTGTTATGAAGCTCCTTTTCTTTGCTCTCGTAGTCATTATTCCGGCGAGGTAAATATATTCAGGTGGTTTTTAAAGAGGTGTGTTGTTACCATAAACGGTTAATTGGAGGCGTTTCTGAATGTAAATGTCCCTGAGCGTGTGCGAGCCTGCAGGTTAAGAACATGGGATTTATCAACACTGATTACCTACCGATGTTCTTAACCAGCAGGCTCGTGCACGTTCGCGTAGTTTATGTGGAAGTCGAGTTAAAACTCAGAACATCAGCGTTACAATAATGCTCATTAATCTCTCTCTCATTTCTAACATCTTAATTGGGGAAAAAAAGTAATTTATCCTCTCGACATCCCAATGAAATGCTTATTTCTGTTTGATTTCATCCCCGATTGTACAGCCCATTAGCATTCCCTCAGACTTATTTATATTTAATGTGTACCCTGAAATGACGCCCCCCTAATATAATGGTAGGGGAAACACTGGATATGCCTTTTATTTTTTGTTCTACCTTAATATATTCTGCCAGCGGTTCAATAGATAGTACGAACATCAATGGTGACAATGGATCCCCTCGTCTGGTACCTTTTGAGATCTTAAAAATACATTTACATTACTCCATTAACTCTAACTCTGGCATTAGGCTGCTTGTTGAGCGGCAGTAGCTCAGTCTGTAGGGACTTGGGTTGGGAATCGGAGGGTCGCCGGTTCAACTGTCTCTGACATGATGATGCCTTCAAGGACTCTCTGTCCCTTTAAGCTTCAAGTCACCAACACGTGACCACGAGAGCTGAAAGGTGGCGTGCTACTTTACACGCCCACTTCACTTCTGAGCAGGACTGAAGTCCCTGCTGCTCTTCATACTGGATGTTCTGTATCACTGATAATCAGAATAATCCTGATAACGATGATATTATATGATCAGAATAATAATAATAACTTTATTTATAAAGCACCTTTTAAAAACACAGGTTTACAAAGTGCTTTGACAAACAGCAAAAACAAGAACAAACTAAAACAAACAAAGAAAAGAAAAGAAAGAAGAAAATAAAATAAAAATAGTAAAACCAATAAGAAAAGACATTAAGAAGACGACATCACATAAAAGCAAGTCTGTAAAAGTACGTTTTAAGAAGGGATTTAAAAGAATTGAGGGAGTCTGCGAGTCTTATCTCCTCAGGGAGGTCGTTCCAAAGTCCAGGGGCCCTGACTGAAAAGGCCCGGTCACCTTTAGTTTTAAGTCTCGACTTTGGAACGACCAGGAGGCCCCCACCTGAGGATCTAAGACTGCGGGCTGGCTCATATGGTGTCAGTAGCTCTGTTATATAGCTTGGAGCCAGCCCCGTCCGTGTTTATCATGAATAATATAAAGAATAATCATGAAGTCTCTCTCAGAGTCTAATCTCTGATTTATGTCTTTTTATATCAACAGGTTGGTGAGTCTTTAAAGAGAGGATCCTGCTGATCACAGAGCTGGAAGCAGCAGCTGGTGTGTTGGTGAGTCTTTAACTGGGCTGTGTTACTGGGAGACTGACGGACCAATCACAGCGCAGATGACTCTCAGTGCTGCAGTCTGAGCTGCTCTGAGATCAGCTCCACCGTCACACACCGGACCATGACCTCGGACATTTTTCTATTCTCATATTCTGAATTTAAACTGCTTCATGACTCATCGACCGAAGATGAACTCTTTGATTTGGATATAAATGTTTCTGTTGCAGTGCCACCCTGTGGACATGTGTAGTGGTGCAGGTTATTCATTGACTCATATTCACAGATAACAGTAGAAGTTGATTCCAGCTGTGCAAGTTAAAGTGTGAAGTTGTGCTTTTAACCACGAGTCGTTGGTCGTCTGATAATAAATCAGTCGTCTCTTTGTTGGATCAAAACAAAGAGGAGGCTTCACTGAGTTTTTAAAAGAACTACAAACAGGATGTCTGGATCCAGGTGCAGAGTTAGCACCTGAATATTTGATGTAATATGAGATGATATAAAAAGAGCTGAATAACATGCAGACTCAATCATTGATATTCATTCATCATGTCAGGGTAACAACGGACACGTTATCAAACTATCTTTATTTTTAACTTCTGATGTTTATTACACTTTGATGTTTGAACCTTCTGTTTTTATTATCTCAGGATTTTAAATAGAAATTAATTCAATCTGTGGAGGGTTTTATTTAAATAATAATTCATGTTTAGGTTCTGTTGCTGCTATCACTGCTTTCTGCCAGCAGGTGTCACTGTTTCCACAGTTTCCTCCCAGACTGATCGATCTGAAGAGATTATTTCTGTGTCAGGAAACACAAAGAAAGATAGATGATGCCAGCTCTTTTATTTGTTCTTATGTTTTTATATTTCATGTTCAAGTTTAATGTCTCTTTTTGTAATCACTGCCCCCTAGTGGACAGGAGTGTGGAGCGATTCAAAGGCAGAAAAATAATCTTTGACTGGACTTCTGTAATGAAGTGAAGTGTGAAGGAAGTTGAGCTTTCTTTGAGTCTCTCTGTAGTTTGTAACTGAATACTTGGACTCTTCTTCACTTTAGAGGGAACATGTTCTCCACATTTCTTCAACACTTTCTCTACGAGTTCCTCGTCTGATCTAATTAACCCCGTGTTTTAAGATGGGCTGGTGTTTCTGCTCTTGGTGTAAACCCAGACACAGTGATCTTTCTGTCATGTTGTTCATGTGTGTTACTCTTGATAATTCACTCAAATAATGTCTCTATATTCTACAAGTGATTTACTTTTTAAATAACTGACACCATGTCAACACAAAGTTTCACTGCTTCCAATCCGCCTCTTATACGACGGCCATGTTGCATTAAATAACATCAACCACTTCTGTTTATTAAATATCACAGTCTGGATTTTATTAAGGCTGTACACTAATCTTCTTCTTTGAAATTAAACTTAATTTGACTCAAACATGAAGTTGGTGTTATTTTCTGATGTTTATGTTTTTGTCCTCTTGAGTCGTTTGTTTTCAGATGTTCATCAGGCTCCAGGTCCCATCGAGGAAAAGTTCATTCCTCATGATTTAATTCATGAAGCCGACCCGAAGTTTTGGATGACACAGTAAATATAGACTTTAGTTCAGTATATAATTCATGTCATTGTTTTAGTTTCATTGTGGACAAAAAAAAAGCAGATTGGAGCATATTCCAGACAGACACAGCATGTCCCGGTTACCATAGTAACAGTCCCTGTAACTAAAGTAACTCACTGTCCCTGTACCCTTAGTAAACCACTGTTCATGTTACCATGGTAACAGTCTGTCCCTGTGTAACTTTAGCAATTATAGAATTTCCCTCGGTATCAATAAAGTATCTATGTAACTCACTGTCCCTGTAGGCTAACCTTAATAACACACTTTCTGTCTATCTGTAACCATAGTAACTCACTGTACAATATAATCTAGTTTTTTAATAAAGAGAAGTTTTTTACGTCTTGTTTCTGATAATAAAAACATGTTTTGAACAAAATAAATCCACAGAAAGCGGAACAAAAGGCTGCCGCACCTCCACCGTCGGTAGGATACTTTATAGTGTGACACACAGGGGAAGTAAACAGCGCGAGCACCAGATTTGAACGCAGCTACATTTCCTCTCAGACTTTCCTGTTGTCCTAGTTCATCTTTTTTAAAAGTTTAATAAAACCACAACAATGTGTTCAGCTGAGAGTCTGAGAGAGTTTATCAACCAGCGACTAACGGCTGCTGCGGAAGACATTTTTGTAGTTTTTAAAAGAACTATCGTCGAGTACGAGGAAGAGATCGATCGTCAGCGCAGACTGCTGGATATCGTTTGGAAACCTCACATCATCTTCCACAGAGCAGGGGAGGAGTTAACTCAATGATTTTAAATGAATATACAGAGATGTTTGATTAGTTTTGTTCCCAGTGGTGTTACTAAAACAGTGGAGTGGTGGGAACATTTAAAAAAAACTGATTTCTAAGCCTAACCATTAAGTCGTGACATTAGCATATTTGTTATTTTCTCCTTTAATAAAACATAAACGCCATCAGTGACCTCAAATTACCACTGAACTATTTGAATCCCTCTAATGTATCTTCTTCATATTCTGTTGTTAATATTTTTAATGGTCTGGTGATGCAAAGTGGTGCCTGAAGAAGTGAGTATACTCTTAATTAGTCCCTAAATGTTTGAAGGGTCCCGTCCTAATCGGCCTCTGTTGTAATCAGTGACATGGAAAACTCCTGCAGATTTAGTTCAGCTAATAAATGAGCCTTTTGTTTTTACACACTGACACTCTTCTGCTGCTCCACTTAAAGGAGTAGAGATTGTTATGAAGTCAACATAAAGCTCAGAAGAGGAGCAGATCTGATCTTTTTAATGTTGACAGACTTCAGACTGAAACACCTACATTCCTTTACGTCTCCTCATTCCTGAGCAGTGTTAGAGGTGATGTGTTACATCTTTGTAGACTTTTATGTTATGTTAACATGTATGGACCGGACCCTGGAATTAGAAGTGCTCACTTTAGTCGGCTCCAGATAATGGCACAACGTGGTGTAGTTTGGTACCATAGCTTTGGTACGTGTCCCTAAATATTTCACATATTAAGTCGCTCACCTCTAAAATATTTGTACAATAATTGTAAGAGCAGCGGGCTACCTTTTGCTTCTAACTGTTATTTTTGGTTTGTGGTGAAAAATGAGAGAAAAAGTGATTAAAAGTTCAAAAACACTCTTTGACAGGCCCTTTAAACATTTCTTCTGCATCATATCTGGATATCTTTACCTGTAATAGTTGGTCATCGTCCACGAGATTTCAACTTAATATTTACAGTCTGAGGTTTGACCGTTAGCTCGAGTCCTCTTTTAAATCTAACTGTTTGTTACTCACCTCATGAAGAGTTGTTTTCATCCTCTCCAGTGAAGAAAATCTCCCTCAGGTGAACCCGGAAGTTGTCCGAAGATAGAAACGTATTAATTATTCGGTCTACTTTCAGGTGAGCATCAATCAGCAGCAGTAACGTCCCGCCAGGATAAAGTGGCAGGAAGTGACGTCGGAGAAATATGAAAGGTTTTGTAAAAATAGATGGACCTTATTAAATTAAATAAAAAACGCGGAATTGATTTCTCTTCACTACGGAGCCCCTGAAGTCCAAAAAAGTAAAAAAAAAAAAGAAAAATAAAAACTTATACAATATATCCTTTTTTTTTTTTTTTTTACTTTTTAGGACTTCAGGGGCTCCTTACTTTCCCTTATAAATATATAATTACAAATAAAATGAAGTAATCTCTATTTTAAATTGTACATAAATATCCCGTAACAACTAATACTAAATGTGTGTTTGTAAACATTTCCTTCCTGTTTTCAAAAGATGAACCTTTTAAAACTAAAAACTATTGAACACCTTCTTTTGCAGTTTTCATGACACTGCTTTTTTTGTTTGATTTAGAAAAATACCTTTGAGGAAACATAGAAAAAATATAAATCCAACAAGAATTGACTTTTTTATTAATTTTCAAGAACAATTCATCAGAAAATAAATATTAATTAATCTGTTTTTTATGTGGGCAAAATATTAAATTCATAAAACTAAATGGCTGAACAAATAACCCTCCTTTTATAGTTTAAAACTACAGATTTGAAAAACCCTGAACAGTAAAAGTGGTTTAGTTAATTGATTGATGGATGTTTGTGTTGTACAGTTATAATTATGTTCAATGTTTATAGTTGTCCTTATTGTTGATAAAAAGACGTGTAGATGTCCACAACATATTGAACATGTCTGTCCATGCATTTGATGTTCATGACTCTGTAATGGTAATTTCATCCAATAAAAAATAAGTTTAAAAAGTTGTATTTATCCTTGACTTATTTATCCTTATTAGTGTTTTTACTTTTATTATGTTAATATTTGATGTTATAACTTTTGTACATTGAGAGCACAGTTACCAAAGACAAATTCCTTGTGGTGTGTGTCTAAGCATACATGACCAATAAAGCTGATTCTGATTCTGATCTTTGCAATGAAAATGAAATGTTGCTTTAAAAACGAGACAAAATCTCAGAGATGAACAGAAGCACCAGGCGTCAGGAGGTAGAGAAAAGGAGATAGCTTTACTATAAAGAAGGCGTCGCTAGCAGAAGTTGCAACATCTCATCATACACGCATACATGGTGAATATATTTATGCCATTTTCTGTTGAGTATGTACCTCACAAAAGCTGTTATTTTTGCATGTCGAAGCGAGACTTTGACGAGCTGCTCTGATACACGTGGTAAAAACAAGAAGATGCTAACATGAGAAGTCATACAAAAAGCCAAACAGCATGTGATCAATCATTCTTTTTTAAATCCAGTCGCAAATCTCGTATGTGCACCGGTCAAATTCTAAGACATTGCAGCATTTTGAAAAATGAGACACACGAGAAGCTGACAGTTTCTCTTTTTTGTTCCTCCATGAAAGGTGAGCTGAGGTGACGCAGACAGTAAAAAGAGACGCTCAGCTCCGTGTGCACCTTCAATTTATCGTGCACAAAACAAAAAGGACAAGAAAAAAAAAGCACCGAGTTTCAGCAAGTATGCATAATTCTCTTTTCTTTGTACTATAGCCAGTTTACAATATCCCCCCCCCCTGCTGTGATCCACTTGAAGGGGAAAGAGAAAAGCCATGTGGGAAGAGCAGGGTGCAGGTTTCCAGACCAAATCCAGGAGAAAAAAAAACTTCCAGTGAGTCCTGTGAGAAAGTTCAGACTTTTGCTCCCAATCCAGTTTTTGATTTTTTTTTTCTTCCTGTTTTCTTCTATGTCAGCACCGTTTTTCTGTTTTTTTGTTGAGGAGTGAACATACTGAGAAACAAATGACGACAGAGAAACAAAACAGCCAGCTGATTCAAACTCAGGATATTGCTTTGAGTTTCTGCAGAAGGAGAGAAGGGGGACGCAGGATTTTAGATGAGGGGATTAGAGGACAGAGAGGATGGGAAATTGGGAGAATAATCTGTGAATCAGAATTTATTTGAATGCGGTCGTATTTTCTGGATGTGCGTATATGCTACCTCCCATGTCAGGGGCCTTCTTCAGGTTTTGCAGAGTCAGCACTATTTCAAGTGTTCCTGCAAATTGAGACAAAAACTGCAGCTGACCTTTGTCCAAATATGGTCATAGGAAGGAGGGTCACTGACATGTGACCCTTCTGAACTTGAATTGAAATTCCAGGGTTTTTCCTGCATAGAGAATTCTTTGGCGCCCCCCAAAGAGGTTTTAACCAGCGCCAAAGGAAAATCACGAGCGCCAAAAGAAAAAAAAGACGATTCAAACTGCAAATCAAATCCTCTCTGAATGTTAAAAATATAATAACATAATAATAATAATATAATAACAGCCGTTTGAATACTTCATCTTGTACAAAGGAAGCACCCTCCCCTTATTCTAATTCTTCTTGTCTTGCAGTCCTATACCTCAACAAATAAGCCATCAAATGAGCTTCAAGCAACAATAACTAACTATCCAGAAAGACAAGGCACAAAATGTCGCCCCTGAGAATCACTGTTAAATGATGATAAGTTAATTTCTTATACTTAAAGTTAATATCCCTGAAAAGTTATCTTTGAGTGAAATAGGTTTACTCATGCAGCTTTGAAAATCATGTCAGAAAATCATGTCGGTGAATCCATGAAGGAAAAATAAGAGACACGTTTGAAATATAAAATTCTTTATTCTGCAGTCAATCAGGCAACGAACTATAGAAGAACAGGTACAGCAGTTAGAAACAACTCAAAGAGACAAACGACTCCTGCAGGATATTTTCAGCTGAAGCTGCAGCATATTGTTTACACACATACCATTTTGGTTTTGATTGAAAAAAAAAACAGAGCCACTTGTGACAAGATATAATTTAAAGGGGACACAGGCTATTTTCACCTCATTTCTCTCATCTAGGTCAGCTGACAGAACTCAGCAGAGGCTCCATTATAACCACTAAACCAAAGTCCAGCATGTAGAGGCTGAGTGAATGTGGTCTGGACTCTGTGGAGGAGAGTCATGGTTTTAGAGATGCTGTAGAAGGACAGAATACCTGCTCTGTGATCCAGGTACACTCCTATTCTGGAGGCAAGAGGACCTGAGATGAGAGTTTTGGCTCTGTTATGTATAAATTTATAACTATTGCTGCAGTTGCACTCTAACAACCACGACTCGTTGTTGAATCCAAATGCACATTCGTTCATGGAGCCTTCTCTGCTGATGTCCCTGTATGACACGGCTAGATTTACCCGTTTCATTCTCCACTCCACTTCCCAGTAACACCGTCCAGTCAGACTCTCTTTACTCAGGGCCTGACGCCATCGGATGAATCTGTCCGGGTGGCTGGGATAAGGCTGCTCCTCTCTCGTCATCAATGTCGCTTTCCTGTTTCCCTCCGACAGTAACAGCTGTGTGTTTACAGTGTTCGGATCCAGTGTGATGTCTCGTGCGTACTGCAGGAACTCAGCTCTGGTCTTCGGCTCGGTTGTCAAATTGGAGGATGAATCGTTGACTTGAGTCTGTGGCGGGTCAGTGTTTGTCCCAAAGTCAGCGGGTATGTCCTGAGGTCCATCTTTGGTGTCTGAAACAGTGGCTGTGACATCCTCAAAGAACCCCAGAGGACACATTTTACTGCTGGGCAAAACTGCTGAGTCATTAAGAGGAAATATTTTATCCACGTGTCTGATCAGGTCGGTGACCTCATCGCTCCTCTCCCCTGCTTCATCAGCGGAGAGATTGATATTCTCCACAGCCAGCTGCAGAACTTGAACACTTCTTTTTCTGCGTTGGATATCCTGCTGCATGTCTGCTGGACTCACCTCAAGCTCTCTCTGCGTTACACACACGTGACAAACGCATTCCCCTCTGCCCTTGTAGCTTCTAATACAGTCCATTTCACCTGATGCCAGTGGAGGATGTGTCGGGGTTCACAGTCAGCGCTCTGATTAAAAAAAAAAACTGATGCTGATCCACGCTGCACGGGGCTGGGGAGCTCACTTGTTGGTTACACCCACCTTGTACTCGTATATTAGTGAAGGAGAGGGAACCAGGAAATGTGTGCACAGAGTGGAGTTGAGCAATAGGGAGGGGTTACCATGCTGCCCTCACGCATGTGATGAATTCTCTTAAAGTGACAGTGTGAGTCTGTCAGTCTGAGTTTTATCGTGCAGTTAAGATTAAAAGACAACATTGAACAACCACAAGATGTTTTTAAATAAGTTACAGCTCACAATAGTTGAAGCAAACATGGAAAAAATTCTTGTTGTCATTTGTTAGAAGTCTCACTTTTATTTTTTTTAGGTGTCCTCTGCAATTTACAGTTTCATAGAGCTATTTTGTATAACTTTGAGCTTTAAAGGAGAAGACAACACAGAGAGAATGAAGACACCAAGAATGCTATAAGAAATGAGACTGTGTTCAAACCAAGCCGCAACCTCCGGTTTTGAAAAATAAAGCCAATGTGGAAGTGCAACATCCTGCAGTTTGTCAAGTGTCCACTTGAGGCAGGATCCAGGAGCACAGGAAGTCACATACACACAACAGGCCAAAAAAAAAACAGTTTTTACAGCAGAAATAAGATACCTCATGGTACATTTTTACATACATTTGGGGGAAAACTGTAAATTTGGTCTGATGGAGAAATGAATACAATTTAATTAGATTTATTTGCAAATGTCTTCAAATTTTTACATCATTACAAATAGTAGATGGTTAGTGATACAGCACAGATAAGAAAACAAAAGTCATCACTAACACTGACAGCCTTCATGGTTTAAAGGTCACATATTCTCCTCCTCTTCAACATGTTTAAATAAGTCTCAAACTTGTCTGTCTTTTGTTCTAAATCCACTCTGATCCTGTATTCGATCATGCCTATAAACTCCTCTATTTCAGCCCTGCTCAGAACAGGCTGTTTCTGTGTCTGTACCTTTAAATGTAAATGAGATGTGTCTGACCACGCCCCTCTCTAGACGTCCTTGTGTCTCTGTGATTTCTCTCTGCATGACCTATTGTTTACGGTGAGAAGGCAGACTCAGATGAAACATGGTGAAGTGTATTTTACACAATATGTGACCTTTAACATTAATAATAATAATAATAATAATAACATAGCGCTTCTCTGAATACTCTAAGACGCCTAACAAAGAACAACAACAAAACAAAACATTGAAAACAAAACAAAGAAGAAATAATCTAAGAGAAGGAGGAAACTGTGTGTGTGTGTGTGTGTGTGTAAAGGTGAAAGGTTAACAGAATGTCTATACGCAGGTCCATGTCTGCTGTGGTGCAAGGAAAACTAGTGGGCTTAAAGCAACAGGTCAGAGGAAGGTCCCACGTCCACATATGATATTGAAATCTATGAAATACAGAAATTTGGCTTTACTAGTTTCGTCAAAGTACTGCATGCAAGTGTAGTGAAGAAAAGTATAATCAGCTTTCTGTAGAAACAGAGGACGGATCTTGATGCTGGATGAGGGTGTAGATTCACTGAGTGGTGACAGTGAGGGGTAGTCATGTAGAAACTGGTTCTGATCTTCTGTGTGTGAGAGCTTCTCCAGTTCAGCGTCTTTCCAGATCGAACAAGAAAAGGGTTTCCTGGCCCAGCTGAACTCCTTTCTGCGTCATTTCTACTCTCTGTAACGACGACTGTCTGAGTTTCACTTCCTTAGAAATCCAACTAGATCCAGACACATCGAACACAACATGTGTTTGTTCAGTGAACGTCAGCCCTTGTTGGTTGCAGGAAGAAGAGGGAGGGGTTAACAAGCTCTGATTCATGTTTCATTCCTCTAACAGGGCAGATTCTCTACATGAATACATAATCACTCTCTGTTACATGGAAGCAAACTCTATAAGCAAGCATGTAAAAAACTCTAGTCACACATTTCTTAACATGTAACAATAAGTGAATAAAACACAGAGAATAACTGAACAGGTTTTACAAGTACTGTCAGAACGAAGCCACCTGAGAGCACCAGCATTACAAACTGTGAAAATCTGAGACACCACAGGGAGGCGTCAGAGTTCCACTGAACTTCACCATCATTGGAAGATGTGTTTTTCACATACTGGTGGTTCACATGCTGTACATACATCAATACACTAACCTGACCTTCATTCCTTGTTTTTGTCTATCAGATGGTCAAACTGATAATTGAAGCAGATCATTGATATTGTCTTTAGACATACTTCGCCTCAGATTTAAGTCATAATCCTGTTTCAAATACAAACCTATTCATTTCTTCTGCTGCTTTAATTTACAAAGCCTCCCCTTGCAACAGCTGGTTTAATTCCAAGTAATGGAAGTAGTACACAGACCAAAAATTGTTTTGAAATACCTCATACCAACAGTGAAATGTTACCAGACAACTCACTTACTACTTGCTAGCTGTAAACATAATTACCATTCCAACAAAATGTTTAATTTGACCAAGAGGCAACCTCCGGTGTGGAAAAATTAAGCCAATGTGGAAGTGCAAAATCCTGCAGTCCATCAGTTGCCACAAGAGGCTGGCTGCAGGAAAACCTGACGTCACATACACACCACATGCAAAAAAACTGTTTTTTACAGCATAAATAAACATTTTTTACAGCCTGGTACAAAAAAACAAATAGGTCTGGTTAGTTATTGTCATCACTGGCAGACACTGTACGGGGGGTGAATTTTTTAAAAACGGCTCTGTTTTGATTTTATAAAAGCTAGGTGCGTAGCTGACATGATTCCAACATTTGACTAGAGCAGGCATGGGCAAACTACGGCCTGCGGGCCATATACGGCCCGTTGGGGTTTTTAATCCAGCCAGCCGAACTTGTCCAAATTATATTATTATTAAATTAAATTTTATTATAATAAACCTCATTCGTTTTCCCCTGTAATGCCCGCATTTCCCCAATAGATGGCGCACTTCAGAGTGTGGTGTATTATTCCTCTCTTCACTTTTTCGCTTTGCCCTATGAACCCGTATGAGCCCTTCTGGAAAAACAAGCGGATCAAAGAAAAGAAAAGTGGACAGTGAATGCCGAGTGTTTAATACGGAGTGGACAACTAAATATTTTTTCACTGAAGTCCGATCAAAGGCTGTATGCCTGATATGCCGAGAAACTATCGCAGTTTTCAAAGAGTACAATATCAGCCGTCACTTTGCAACGAAGCATGCTAACTACGCTAGCAAGCAGTCCCCGCAAGAATGGGCGGCTGCGGCTCAGAGGTTTAAGGATAATTTACAGACTCAGCAACATTTTTTTCACCAACAAACTGCGATTCAAGAGTCAACTACCAAGGCAAGTTTTTTGCTGGCATTCAAATTAGCAAAGGCTAGCAAGCCTTTCTCCGAAGGCGAGTTTTTAAAAGAATGCATGGTAGAGACAGCAGGTCTCTTGTGTCCGGAGAGCCAAGGCCAGTTTGAAAAAATCAGTTTATCACGCAGGACTGTGACTCGCCGTGTGGAACTGATTGATGAAGATATAGCCAGCGAATTAAACAAAAAGGCTGAGTCCTTTAAGTTATATTCACTAGCGCTGGATGAAAGTAATGACGTGAAAGACGCTGCTCAGCTCCTCATTTTTATCCGAGGGATTAATGACAGTTTTGAGATAACGGAGGAGTTTTTGACCATGGAGTCCCTGAAAGGAAAAACGCGAGGAGAGGACTTATTGTATAACCAGGTGTCTGCTGTCATCGAGAGAATGAAGCTACCTTGGAGTAAACTTGCCAATGTCACAACGGATGGATCGTCAAATTTAACTGGAAAACATGTTGGGCTGCTGAAAAGAATCCAGGATAAAGTGAAACCAGGATGTTATTTTCCTTCACTGCATCATCCATCAGGAATCTCTGTGTAAGTCTGTATTGCAGCTTAATCATGTCGTGAATCCAGTTGTAAAACTTGTTAACTTTATACGAGCAAGGGGACTTCAGCATCGTCAGTTTATTATGTTCCTGGAGGAAACTGATGCAGATCATCAGGACTTACTGTACCACTCTCGTGTCCGCTGGTTAAGTTTGGGCAAAGTGTTTCAACGAGTGTGGGAGCTGAAAGAGGAGATCAGCGCATTTTTGGAGTTAATGGGGAAATCCGACAAATTTCCTGAGCTAAGCGATATACCTACGTATGTGAGCAGACATTCAGCGTCATGAACATCAACAAAGCCCCTCACAGATCCAAGTTAACTGACCAACACCTCGGATCTATCCTGAGAATTACCACTACAAAACTAACTCCAGACTTTAATGCACTGGCAAAAAAGGGAGATCAACAACACTGTTCCCACTGAAACTGAACGTGAGTTTCTCTACTGTGTTTATTAAAATTTAAATTAATTAAATGAATGCATTTGGAAATCAATTTGTACAATGAGCCTTGCATATTCATGCTTTGCTACCTGTTAAAGGCCAAATCCTTTCATGTAATGGCTTTTACATGTCATTTATATTAGTTCACACAAACACTCCATCCATCTGTTCCTGGCCCGGCCCCTCTGTCAAATTTTAGAACCCATTGTGGCCCGCGAGTCAAAAAGTTTGCCCACCCCTGCTCTAGAGGCATTCATCAGCGCTGATATGGAGTACAAGAGTACACAGAATTTTAACAATGTCAATCTGCTTTAGGTGTTTTAAAAGCCAATAACTAATATCATAACGGTTAACGGTTTGGATCAGTGCTTCTGAGAAAAAGTTAGCCAAAAGTGCACTACCACACGTGTCATGGGGATTCCACAATCCTCGTCTGTTATTAATAAGTACACATCAACCCTACGAAGCCCTGTTGTTTCGGCAACTATTTTATCATACATGAGCAACAGAGCGTCCACACGAACCCTCACATGACTGTTGAGTTGAGAGGCAAAAGAAAAGTAGGAGCTCAGTTACAGGCATCCATTCATAGCAGAATTTGTGTTATTTTGGTGAAGCCAAATAAATAATTAAATGAAACCAGAAATTCACTTTTGTGCAACATTTTCTTATTCGCTTATACATGCTGCTTGTCGATTGTTGTATGATAGCAACATCACTTTCAAGACTGACATTCAACCAAGACAGAAGCAGCTACCTATATTTATATAGGTACCTATATATATATTGTTTTCAACCGTCTCAGTGACTGGCCCTTGAATTTCTCCCTCGATGTCTATCCTCGGTGGTTTTACTAAATCCACCAACACCAGCACTGGAAGCGTTTTAGAATGAACACCACCCGCTACTACACAACACTTAAATAAAGCTGTCAAACATTATAAGTCTCATATGTTCATCCAACCAAAAGCCCATTATATAAAATCAGCTTGAAAGGAGGTTAGCTTCTTTGAACCCAACACCACATAGTTCTGAAGCTGTAATCAACCTCAAGCAGCCGCTTCTGGTGCTGGCTACATGGAGACAAGTTTGTTCCATGTGTCACACCATTCAAAGTAGACTTTCCAGAGTTCCTGGGCAGCAGTCTGTTTAGTGTTTCATGTTGCCCCTTCAAAGTTAAACAAGTGCACTGGGCTACTATTTCAGTTGAGAATGTCATAACAGGAAGGTGGGAGTGGGGTCGACTGGAGCTTCTGTATTGTGTTAAACGTGAGGGTAGTTAACTTTAAGGTTATCTGGTACTCTTAAGACACAGATTGTTTTTGGAGTATCTGTTGATTGGTTGTGCATTGAATCTATGAAGGTTGTTGAGAAGAGAATCCCTGTAACTGCAACCTCTTGGCAATCCAGCTCTTCTGCTAGTAAGACGCTCTTTGTTCTCACGCTGACAATAGTCGCATAAATCAAAAACAGCCTTAAAATGGTTCTCTCCAAATCAACGGGATATTTTAACATGTTGCGTTTTGTGTTTGGCCATCATTACCACTGTAGCACGGAAAGGGATTCTTTCCACCAACCAAAGGACTCCAGTGTGTCTGACTCCAGCCTTCAGGGTTGAATCGGTACGCTTGGCACCCCAACAGAAGGGTAGCAAAAAAAATAAGGACGGTACAGATCAGTTATTTTGGTATTTTTCACAACTTTTACAGTGGAAGAACCAATAAACTTTACCGAACTCAGGGGAACTGAACCGGATCGCTTTTTGGAAGTGGAGCACAAGTTGTCAATTACTTTTCTTTACCTCCTGTGCATCTGTGAACCCCACTACTATGAGCTGTTCCCCAAAAGTCCACTGATGGATTCAATTGTCTTTTAGTTGTTGCTGCAGGCGCTGACTCTTTGTTCTATCATACAGGCACGATCCAAACCAACATTGGCAGCAGATCAGACTTTGTTTTCCATAAATACATCAGACAGCGTGATGTTTGCAGAGCCAGCCGATTGTTAAAGGTATGAAAAGACCCGTTTCCACCAAGCGGTCAGGTTCAGTTCGATACACATTTATTGGTGTTTCCACATTCAAAAGTTGGGAATGGTACCAAAATAACTGATCTATACCGTGCTACTGTTTTGCTACCCTTCTGTTGGGGTGCCAAGCATGCCGTTTTTGATCCTAAAGGTTGGAGCTAGACACACTGCAGTCTGTTGATTGGTTGAAAGAATCTTCACTTCATATGCGACAGCGTTAATAAATGACAAAGAAAACGCACCATGTTTAAAAGTCTTAATTTGGAGAGAGTCATTTCAAGGCTGTTTTTGTTCTTCGCGACTAATGTCAGCGCCTAGCTCCGCCCCATGGACGACCTTCCTAGGAATCATTGATCTTTGTTTATTGTGTCACGTTCTTCTACTTTGTTTAATTTATTGGCGGTTTTCACTATGCTGTGCCGCTGTGATTTAGTGATGTGTAAGGGTACTGTTGGCTGTGGAAATGCAAGCAAGATCAGGGGTTTACCATACCAGACTGTACTGAACCAAACCGCATCCCTTGGTGGAAATGGGGCTAAAGTTAAAGACGTTTCTACAGCTTCAAACCAGCATTAAAACATCAAGAGATAATTCAAATACTGACCGTTAGAACCAAATGTAAAACTGTTATGAGAATATTTCTTTCAACTCCCGTCTTTTCTCTTTGGTTAACTTTTCTTTACTCACTTCATTTCACTTTCATCCAGCAGACTGTGAGAACTGAAGATGACAGGCAGTCAGTTTCACCCTTTATCTCCTTTGACTTCATCAGATAAACCAGATTAGAGGCTAAAAAATAATTATATTCAAAGAAAAATGGAAGAGCGTGAACACTGTTTATCTAACTGCTCTTCTTATCGAAATCTATTACGTACATTTGTAATCTCATCAAATGCAAAGGGCAACCCATGTGAGTTCTGTTGAAGACAAAGGAAAGAACAGAGAAAATCTGCATAATGCTTCTCTGAATAGAAAAGATAAGAAGTGAGTCAATTTATGTGTCGAGTAGATTTAAGAACACGTGGTTTATCACAGATTCTTGCAGCTGCTTGAGAGATAGTAAATACTAAGTTGAGGGAAGATAACGTCCAGATCTGCAGAAGACAGAAAAACGATCAACAAGCGGCCATTCACTGCAGTGGCACAACAAAGACGTTTTGAGCTTTTAAACCTGCAGGTTTAAAGAGAGCTAAATCTATAAATGACTCGTTCATGTTTCCTTCATTTAAGAAATATTGCCAACTTGAAATCAGTTGTCTCACATGCAGAGTTGGAGATGCGGATTCATCTCCAAACTAAACTATTGTAATTCCCTTTTCAGCAGCCTCGATGAATCCTCCCTCGGCTGCTTAAGTCCAATTCACACATACTCCGTGCGCACCGCGGTCCGTCAGCGCCGCGCACTACGTTCTACTTAGCTGCCACTCTAGTCAATCATTGTGTTCGCACAGGGCGCGCTGCGGTCTGTCTCCGGCGCGTGCCACCGACGGCACTACGCTCTGCTCCGTTTCAAATACGCAGCGAGTCTATTTTCACTGGAGTACGCTGCAGGCACACATCAAGCTGGACAGAATATGACAGCCCAGACAGGAAGTGAAACAAGGAAACGCACGGAGCATCCGGTCAATTTCAAAATAAAACACAATATACGGACTCGTGATCGTATTTTTCATCACTTTTATCAACATTACGTCAAAACAGGAACCGAATTAACAACAATGCATCCTCAGAAAGACAAAGCAACATGTTGTTTGCATGTTTTTCTCTTTATTCTCACAGGATCTTGTAATTCGCCTGTGATGTGTCATGGGTGCGCTGACGTCCCAAAAACGGATCCAGTGTGAATGGGCGCGAGCCGTCCGACGGAGCAAAACTGTGGTGCTGACTGTGGTGCTGACGGACACAGAGTATGTGTGAATTGCGGTTACATATGATTCAAAATGCAGCTGCAAGATTGTCACCAAGGTCCAGTTCAGCCAGCATATCGCGCTAATGATGTACAAAAAGAAATGATCATTGTAATGAAACTTTTTTTTTTGCAGGGATAAACTTCATCTCCTAAGGCTCTAAGGAAACCCTGCAAACAATATACATTTAAACAGAGTTGTGTGCTCTAATCTAATTGAATTGATCCCTGCGGATTGACAATAATCAGACAGCTTCATGGGGGGTTTATTATCCCCCCAGTGTAGCATATAATGCTGAACCAACGAGCTGCAGTGCTGATCTCAGCCTGTCTTCATGTAGACACTGTAATCTGTAAGCGTGTTAGTACACCCTTAGTCCATTATCTTTACTTTTGGCTGTTGAGCACCTGTAAAACAGATTCACCCCCCCCCCCCCTCCTGGAGGATTCTGGTTTGCATACACAGTAACCAGCTACAATAAGCTTTGTGCTTACTCATCACCCTCACACAGACCCATCTACCCAGCCCGCCTTCTCTTTCCCAATTAGCAGGGTCTTCGCCTCGAGTCTCTCTGTCAGCTCAGATCAAGACAGCTCATCTTCTCAGAGATGACGGAGCATCCAGCTCGCCACCTCTAGGCTGGGTATCTTAAGGATGGAGACAATATGTAGAAAGACATGCGCAAGAAGGACAAAGAAGAAAACAAAACATTGGCAGAAAACTTAAAGGCAGGGTTGGTAATTTTCTCCAGATCCACTTTTTTAAGATTTTGGTTGAAATTGTCTTTAGGTCCTGACAGAAATGAATAATTCATGTTCTCTGAAAAAGGAACAAAGAAAATCCGTCATCTGTAGCAGTTGTAAGAATGTAAAAACCTCGACCAAGGTCTGACAGGAGGTACCAATCTGATGAACCAATCAGACGCCTCCCTGTCTCCCTGCTTGCTCTCTACCTCTTGTGTGCTCTAGCCCACACTCAAAACGGGTCACCGATGACGGAGTTTATACTGTGAGTTTACTTACAGCTGAATGAGACATGAGACGACGTAGTTTCTACACAACGCAATCGGTGAGCTGAGGTCCACTTCTGGAGCAACGGCAGTCGAGCATGTAAGTGACGGGGCGTGGCTTTTGAGGGAGCACAGAGGGGAGGGGGTGGGTGTAGACGGGGCACTGAGGGAATGCTACTTTCAAAATCATGCTAGTTTTAGAAAATTACCAACCCTGCCTTAAACTCTGTGGCAGGTACTGTTTTAGCTTATTAATTGGATTAGCTTATTAAAATAGCGCAATCATAGCGAGTGTCTGGAGGGCACTTGGAAATAACTTAATTCACACAGTGCAATGTTTTACAAAGATAGCCTTTATCAAACATCTTTTACATGACATTCATGGTGTCTCTTTTCAGATTACACAGGTTAAATAAAGACCTGATACTCAACATCATGTCAGTCAACATTAAATATGAAATCACTCTACAAACCAGCACTGAGTTGTCCTCAGGGTTTTAAATGCGCTCAACCACTAAAAAGTCACAGAGTTGTCTGATGAAGAGGAACATGATTACATTGTATTTGTAGTATGCTTGATGTCACTTTTCTTGAGGCGTACACTTTATTTTTATATTTTTTAAGTATGGACCTGATGTGCTGTTGGTTAAATGTTATAATTTATTTTCCCCTATAGGAATACACATATTTTTATTCCTGTGAAAACCAGATTTAAAGCTGAGATAACTAATTAATTCAGTTCTCTATCTATGTGTATGTAAAAGCAATTAATCGATTAGAATCAGTCATTTGGAAATTTGACAATTGGGAAGATTATGCTCTATCAAGAGTTTTACAACAAGTTATTTGTCCATTGATGTTTACTTCTCAACATTGGGATTATTTTTGGACTATTTAAAATTATCTTTAATTGTGGAATATTTGTTCTCGTGTATGGGTGGGTCCTTGTACGGACTTATCTGAAATGTGGTGTTCCACAAGGTTCAATCCTCGGTCCTCTTTTTTTCAATCAAAAAGTACATGAAAACATCATCCTCAAAGTAAAAAGTCGACTTTTATGCAGATAATACTCAGGTGTATTCCTCCCTCTAGGACGTAGGATGTTATCCAAATTATTTGGGTAGCTGTCACGTGAAGTACATTACAGTCCATGTAAGACATGTTTCTTATTTGTACAAATTCAACAACTCGTGGCACTTTTTACATCAGTTAGGACCTCTAGTCCTTTATGTTTTTCCAACAAAAATCATAGCCAGAGGGAGTGATAAAGCAGTAATTAGTTTCATGTTACCTTCGGTCAAGTGTCACCAGATTTTTTTTGTCTTGTTGCGACAGTGAAAAACGACATGTAAAAGACATATAGGTCACGTTGCACTAAGCAAGCTTTTACTTTTTTCTTGTCATCTCTTGACAAAATTCACTTTAGAATCAAGAACACAAAAATCAATGCAAACAGGCAAAAGCGTGACACTTGCTGCATGAACAAAATCCAACATTAGTTCCTTTCATAATAAAGTAATTATCTTTTAGGTTTCTGTATACACTGGGCCCCTCTCCTTTAACTCTTCTTCGCCTCAGCTGGTGCAAATAAAAATGTAGATCACAGACTGTTGACTTTAAGCTTCTTTTTTTCACAACATAAACCAATTTGAAACATACCCAACACTGTATAGTACTATTGCATATAACACCATAAATGAATAATTTCCAGCACAGCTCAAGGTCTGAAGTTGTATCAAATCAAATTTCAAAACCCCATCTGACAGTGATAGTCTCCCGCTTTGAGGAGCGTATGTGAACAGCCAGGTCAGGAGAATATCAAGAGCAGTCCCCCTGAAATTGTCTAGATATTTTCAGGAGTGTATATGTCTTAACGGCTAAATAAACTTGCAAACAAAAACAGTGCCAGGCTTTATCAAATACATTTTTTCTCCCTTAAGTTTTTTTAATTGCAGCAACCACACGGTCATAATATAATGACCCTGACATGGCTGCTACTGTGATACTAACCATGATTAGGAGAATAGCACTCCTATATACACACACACATATATATAATTATATTTAACAGGTGTATATCAAATATGTAACATAATGGAGGTATATTTCTTGCCAAACACATGAGCACAGGTCCTGTCAAATCAATAAACGTAACTGTACATCTGGTCATGGCATATAAAAATGAAAATGGTTCCTTGTTTGCATCAAACAAAAACACAGTCATGGGATGGCCGAGACAGGCCGAAGGTCCACTTAAGGTCCATTTGAAGGCTTGCAGAGATTTGTAAAGCTAAAACCAAAATCTGCTCTGAAGTAATGTGCAGCTCCCGACCATGTGGATCGTGACTTCACATTCACATTTACTTTGTAAATTGTTCAACCCAGGTGGACTATTTTTTTCCCCTCACAGCACCGTCGTCTCTGACTGTAGGATGGACTGAGTTCTGGAGTTCCTGTGAAAGTGCACCATGTGCTCCGAACCATTCCTGGAGGTGAGGGTGCTGTTCAGGTGGTGCGCTCTGCTCAGACGACAGTTCAGACAAATACTCCGCCACTTCCTTTTCAGCTCACCTTGAACCTGCAAAAATTAATCAGACACATTCATAAATGTCATTATTTTATTTGTAAGATTAAATCTTTCATTGTTTATAAGTAATAACTAAAGCAAGTCAAAGACTACATTTTTGAATCCTGCTTAATCTCTGAGTTTCAGGAGTTAATCATGATTAATCACATTTTAAAACACGTTTGAAAATTCACTTTTTTGGATTTAAAAACTGTTTTTTGGGGGCTTTTATTTTGAATGTTTGTACGGTCTTAAAGGCACAGTATGTACATTCTGCCACCAGGGGGCTCTCAATCAAAACAATAACAAAAGATGACATATAGGCTTGCGGGGAATCATGGGAGTGATTCACTCTGCTACTGCTTTTTATTAATTTAGATATTTTAATATACACATTGTTATAAAATTCGTTTTAACTTGACCTAAGTGTACTTTACTCCCTGTTTGAATCCAAACCTGCTTTTTTGGAACGTCCCGTAGATCGCAGGTTACGGCATTAACTTAACCACGGAAAAAGGAACTTGTTATGGATCAAAAAACTAAATGAAAACAGCTCAAAGGGAACAGTAAATTAGGACGATATTACTTTACTTTTTTTCTAATCTGAAATGAGACATTCAAAGATGCAGCAGTGCCGTTCTTTTCCATTACAGACAACACAGAGATTCTGCATGCTTACCTACGGGGCGCTTAAAGGGAAAAAAAGCCATTAATGCATTAATTTTGGAGCTTAATCGCGCCACAGTTAACGCATTAATGCTGACAGCCGTAGTGATAACAACTGCTTGAGTGTTTGCCTATTAATATTCCTTAAAAAATGTATTGTTCTTAGTTGTTGCAAAAATGTAAATATTACCTCACTGTTGAGGAAACAGTACAGAATGGCCAAGACCAGACCCTGGAAAAAACACACCACAGTAATCTTAACCACTCTTCATCAGCTGAAATCTTTAACTTACAACATGAAAATAACACTGACGATGACTTTTATGTTGGTGGAACGAACGTGTGTGTAACAGCACCTGAAAGGATCCGAGGGCCAGGTCAAAGAATATTTTGTAATCTTCTGCAATGGATTCACTGAGAGACACGAATACCACATAATGGATCCCAAAGAGAGGGATGAGCAGGAGAGTGGATTTGGCCAACCTCCTGGGGAAAGAAAAAAAAAAAAAACATGCGACAACATTTTTTTTCAGATTTTTCTCTGTCCCTTAGACTGATTTCTTTACACACAAACATTGAATGTCAAAACAGTCCTAACTCCCAAATCATAAAGATTTCTACATTATTGGGTATTTAAAGATTTTTTCTTTACCCTTCTTTCAACATATATGCTGATTGTCTGTTTACTCCACATCCAACTTCTGTCAACACTTGATAACGGTTAAAATTATCTTAAATGTTTGATTCAAAATCCAGTCCAGAAATAACCTGAAGGAAACCTTTGAATCTGAACGTAGCCTGGATGAGTCCCACCAGAGAGGAAAATAACTGCGTCCACATTCAAGGCATTTCTGTCCAGCAATGCTAATCATGCATTGTGTCTTCAAGGATCCCAGAGTCCACCTGGATCCACTTTGGTATGGCACCATCATATGATTATTAGGACCTCAGTGGGTGCTTCAAAACTGAGGCAAAAGTAACTTCTGATATGGCAGTTGCATAAAGGACTCACACTGTACCGAGATGCACCTACAACTCTCATATAAGACGATCAAATCCTCGACCCCAATTCCACTCTCCAGCTGACAACTCAGCTAAGCAGCACACTGAAATACTCTGCACTGACACTGAATCCTCACTTACACTAACAGAAGATTCTGCAGTGGAACAAATCAGAGTTAACTAAAGCCTTTCATCACCTCCTGCCGATGAATCTTAAATCCCAGCAGCCGCAGGACGCGAGAATACCTGACAACTCAGCACACCTTAGATTTCCCTGGAGGTGGTAAAAACTTTCTGAAGATTAAACACACAACCGCAACTGACCAAGAAAAGACTCACACAGACTTTGAATCATGCAAGACTGTGTGCCACCCACACCCCACCTGCAATATGAAACGCTGCCATATGTACTGAATGTAAGCATCACTCTTATCTCTCCAGACAGCAAACACTGAGAGGATAAACATGTTATCTGTTATATACAGTTTATTGTATCCACTGTAGCTCACAAGCAGGTGAAGAATTTGCCTATTGCATACTTGCACAATCTGTCATTCCCATCAAAGCTGAAACCACAAAAACAAAAAAAAACAGGTTTGCTGCAAAGATCCAAGAAGGCAGAGATGGGGTTTCTCTCACTGGTTTTTTTTTTTTGTTTTGTTTTTTTAACTGTACCTGTATTGCGATTGGTCATTTCCACCCACGTCTGGACACCTCAGCTTCTGAACCAAGATGCGGATGATGCTGATGAACAGAATGAAGTTCACCTTGGAGACAGACAGGAAATAAAAGCTGAAGTGTCAAGAAGGATCCACATGGGGGAGTCATTATTTAGCTGTGGTAAGACAGTTTTCCACCCACAGAAAGCAGACAATGAAAAGTAAAGGTGGAAACAGCAAGTATGTCCAGTGAGATAGCAAATCAAAAAACAGTTTAGGCTTTCAGTTAGATTGAAGTTTAAGTATAAGATGTTTGTTCTTTGAAATTTATAGGGGCTTTTCGACAGCAACCTTTGAACCTTTCTGGGGTTGCTGTTTTTTTTCTATTGGATTGGAAATTTTTTGTTGGTTTGCAACAGAGGTCCATACCTGTAGACAACACACTTCCTAAAAACAGCACAAAGACATATACATATAAAACATAACTACCATGGATATCATCATGATGGACATGAGTGAAATAAGGGACACAAAGACCAACCGTACAAAGTAAAAGTGTACAGGCAACAATGCCTACAGATTATTTAAAAACCCAACTGCTGATGGGACAAAGGACCTCAGGTATCTGTTAGATTTGGCTCTCCTAACATACTGTAAGTGAACCTCTTCCCTGTCTGCAGACGTCAAAACTCTGCATCCAGAGGGTGCTGAGGGTCTTCCAAGATGGCCCTTGCCTTCTGAGTGGCTCTTACTTGAAAAATATGGCCAAGGTCATTCAAGTTAACGCCGACAATCTTTTAAAAGTTTAACTGTTTGTATGTCAAAAAGTGATTGTCCAATCACATGGAAGCATTTAGAGTAACTAAATCATGGCCAAGAGAGAAGAGACTTAGCTTTTTATGTTTTACTTGCAGAACCCAAAAACAACAGCAACAGCTCAACAGCGCTTATTTTGTAAATGGGCTACACTCCAAAAACAGGTCAGTGATCCCTATAAACTTGAGGGTTGCTAATGTTAGCTAGACTACAAAATGGTAAAACGGTAGATGGACTTGAGCTTGTTTAGCACTTTACTCGTCTTCTCAAAGTGCTTTTACTCCACAGGCCCCCCCCTACCCATTCTACAGCTATGTAGAGTGTCCATCAGAAGGAAATAATCCGATTCATACACATTAATACGCCGCTGAAGAAGCAACGGGAGCAATTTGGGGTCAAGTGTCTTGCCCATCAGATATGTGGCTGTAGGAGCTGGGGATAGACCCCCTCAACCTTCTGGTTTAGAGACATCCAACTCTACCACTGAGCCACAAGCCGCCCCTTGCAATGATGATAACCTGCACTGGCTAATGGGGCATTGCATCTAATATAATGCAAAAAGACAGAGTATCATCAAGTCAACACAGGAAAGTCTGGTGAAATATTTAGGAAAAAAAACAGAAAGCTGCTTCTTTACTTCCATGTTGTTTCTCTCATCTCTCCTTTTCAGTTGAGCACCAATGGAACCGTTAATTAGTCACCCGGTTCTTTTTGAACAACTCAAAGACAAAATGAAAAACTAGCTAAAAATGGCTGTCAAATCAGCTAACAGTCGTCAGTTCAGTCAGGGAAATGGACAGTCTCTAACTTAAGATGATTAGCCTGATACCTTGCACAACATTTAGTGTTGAATGTACAAGCAATATCTTTGCAAATTGTACATGTGCAGCCCTTGAATTGAGAGATATACCAACAGTACCTTAAGGGAACAGGGGCTTAGAACTTGTTTCTATTATTCCAACCATTTTCCCCCCATTTGATCGCAATTGAACACTTGCTGAACCGAGACACATGAAACACCTGCCAACAAAGAGGAGGCAATAAACCATGACCTACCATAATAGAGAATCCAATTGGTCCATTGATTACCCAGTTGGGTATAGGGTTGTCATTTCTTTCCCAGCATCTGGAGAAACAATACATTGCTATAATGAAGCTAGGATACATAATATATTTGCAAAAACACAACAGCTACATGAAAGATTGGATGGTTACAACCAGAGCTGAGGAGGGCTGCTACATTATCAGTTTTTACAGATCCACTTTGGCTGTAGCCCCAAAGTCTCTTTAAGACATTCAGGTCTTAAGCCAAGTCTAATATCCTTCAGGGCGAGAGTGGATTCCAGTCACAAATCCATCCATTGATTTTCCAGACACTATCAAAGTCCGGCTGGATTAGTCTGAGGCTAACCCAAGTAGCCATTTTTCCTTTAAGCCATGTCCTCCAACACTTCCAAGACACTCTTCCCAACATTAATAGGTCATCTTGAGTGTGTAATTCCTATTGAGTTGCCCCTTGTGTCTACTTCCAGTTGGACATGGCAGGAATACTGGAAGCATCATCACCAGTGGGCCGAACCATTTTAATTGGCTTCTTTTGATGTACAAAAAAAAAAGGCAATGTTTTGATTTTCCTTTGAGGATCATTCGGACGCCTAAGCTTCTCATATCTCTGAGGATGAGCTTAGACATCCTGCAAAGGGACTAATTAGAGCCGATTCAATTGGAAATCTCATTCTTACTCTAATAAACCAAAGCCCATGACATACACCTGAGGGTTTAAGAGTTGAATAAATAGTTATTTCAGAGCTTAACCTTCGTCTTTATGATGGTCCATTGAATGGGTACCATTCAAAGGTTCATCATATTTAAACATGAAGAATTGGCGTAATGGTTAAGCATGGAAGATTTCTGGCTGTACAAGGCCTGTCTGATACTGTGTTGTTGCTAAATGACCTTGACTCTCAACTTTCAACTTTCAATTCTTCCAACAAGTTTCAGTTTGATTGAGCCTGAAAGCAGTCAAGTCTCAAGATGCCAGTTCTGTGCGTTGATCTCAACTCCAGTCTCAAACAGAAGACTCAACAAAATCGATCTTAATTTACTGTATAGTTGTTTACAGAGGCGCTGCTTGTCAACAGGCAAGGCAGGCAATCCAGTCAAGCCAGTAGGGGGCTAAACCAACGACTGAGTAACTTGAAACCAGTGGTTCTCAACTGGTGGGTCGAGACACAAAAGTTGGTCGTGGATCGCAAATGTGACTGGAAAAAAAAGTATAAAAAGTCTATGAAGTGCTCTTAAAACATGCTGGTGTTGTTTCTTTTCTTTGTTCCGTCATATGTTTCGTACAATTTGAGGTCCAAACTGCACTATTTTAAATTAAATAAATCTGATTGGTTGAAAAAATCTCAGAAAATAGGGTCACAATTTTCATGATGGTGGTGGGTCCTTAAGACTAGACCAGTTGAGAACCACTGCTTTAAACCATATGTATCAGTGACTCAGAATTTTACAGTCATAGTAGAAAACCTCCCTAAGTGGGTCCCATCTGACAGTACTCACTGCTGTTGCAACGCTAAGCATCCACTATTCCTGTGGAAACTTAAATGTGTCACTTAAAGATGCCGTTGGTGTGAGATTATTTTTTAACATGATGGAAGATGAATGCTAATTGGAGGGGCCCCCAGTGAATTTTGCTTAGCCCCAACAGACTCTAGAATCACCCCTGGTTTTGTTTTCATGCTTTTGACTGCGTATAACGACCATTCATCAGGAAGAAAACAAGGCAGAGGAAGCCTATAGAGATCGAGTTGCACACTTAATGTTCAATAATTAAAAATGTTGATATATAGCTCCAAGGTCAAAGGATGGACCTTATTGTTATAGCTTCATTTACATTCTCCATGCAGCCTCAGTATCTGTGCTGTCTTTTCTCATTAGTTGTTGTTATTGTTGTTGTTGTTGTTGTTGTAGAGTCATTCCAATACATATTTTAAAGAATGGCCCCCAACTCTGCTGCCCTTGAATGATATGCAACAGAAGCGGAGCTGATCCACTGCATGAGGCTCATTATGATGACTACTCAATGCATATCCCCCCAGATGAATGAAGCAATAAAGTGCCCTTTGACATGAGGAATATTGGACGTATTATTCTCCAAACTGAGCCACACTGTCACATGGGTATGTGCTGGCTGAATCTAATATGAAGAATGTAATTTTTGGACTTAATGTAATCACTGATGCGGAGCCGCCTGTTGAACATCAATGTGTACTACACTGCCCTCTAATGTCATTGCAAATCCCTGTCACCTACCATTTAATAAAAGGAAAGAAAAATAATGTATTCATTCCAATTCAAGAGTGCAAAGGGTAAGTTTAACACAAAACAAATTAGAGCTCTTTCTTGATCATAATGGTGACCATAATGATGTCACATTTTCATGCCGCAGAGTGATGTGTTTTACGATTGGCTGCAGACACTCACCCAGTGTCTTCCAAGTAGACCCTCGTCATCACCCATGCAAAGACGAACACCGTTGGGATTCCTGCAGAGGGTCGATGAAGAAAACAGATCACTACGGCAATTTGTAACAAACCTCTTATACTATTAAGAGTTTAAACTTCCCTTTGTTTGCTAATTGATTATAGAATAAGTGCATGAAAGTCATTGGTTCCCAACCTTCTTGGTTGGGAACCAATGGGTTCTCAAAGGTTGAGAGGGGTGGGAGTCTGTGGCTGTCCTGAGGTTGTATGAATTAGATTTAAATAAATTAACTTATTTCCTGATAAAGCACTTAGTGGGAACTTTATACAACGGTCTTTAGGTAAGAACGTGTGTGTAGGCCTACTCTGGTAGACTTTCAGAAATGGAAACGATTCAAATTGAAGTCAATGTTTGACGGCACAGTCTCGCCTTTTTTTTGTGTCCGGGTCCATGGGGTGGGGGTGGGCAAGGACAAAAGGTTAGGAACCTCTGATTTAATCCATATAGATTACATTTAGCAAATTTATTCCAACATTATTATTACCCAGTGTTGGGACTGGAATGCCATTACTATTTGTGGTAACATAGTAGTGGTTTAGTTACTTTCCAGTAGTGTTGTAGTGCTCGAAATCGGTCTTGGTCTCGAAACCCCTTTTTGAGGGTCTTGGATTTGTTTCAGAATCAAAAGCATTTTTACTCGGTCATGTCTCGGTCTCAGACTTGGTGAACTCCAGTTTTCAAATCAAGACCGGTCAAGACCACCACTGAGCGGCTATCTTTCCACGTCATTACTGTGAAAAGATAGAAATCTCTTTCTAAAAGAACAAACAACTTCAATTCATTTTTAAAAAGATTTTTATTCCCCGGTTACGGCCGCAACATTCCCGTTGTTACGGTCTAAGCGAGTGACACGCCTCCTAATCACAAGATGAGGATTTTTCATTGACATTTATGGCCCTGGTCTTGTCTCGCTCTCGCCCTGCCTCTGTCTCAATCCATAAATGTCTTGGTCTTGTTTTGGAGCACTCTGGTCTCGGTTAGTGTGGTCTTGACTACAACACTACTTTCCAGATTCTGAATGACATTTAAAAGCATTCGTTACTTTATGTGAAACATCAGCACAGCAGCATCCGGGGAGACCGAAACAAACACAGGCAGGTTGATCATTCAGCTATGAGCTTCCTGTCTCATGAATACTGACACCGGGCATGGGATGATATGCACTATATAGCAACAGAACTGGGAGTCGGACCTGTGACCAGGAAGATGAGGACTGGAAACTCTGGTAAATAGGGCACCTGCTCTACCAACCGAGCCAAACCAGAGTCCCCAAGCTGTCTGAACTTTGTTGGATTTAAAGAAACAGCAGGGGGGCCTACCCCAGCCGATGAACATGTAGATGATAAAGCGTCTGTTCTCGGAGAAGATGACGACGAGCAGAGTGTGGAGGTAAAGGCCCTCCACCAGCAGCCAGAAGAAGTTGGCCATGATGAAGTACTGGAAAAACACCAGGCTGGCTCTACATCCAACCTAAAACACACACACAAGGACATCGAGCATAAATGCAAATGAGCATCAGGTGCTTTAGAGAATAAGAATAGCTGTGAAATGTACTGAAATGGGGAGGTCAATTCTTGGTTAGTTTCTTAGTTCTGTACATGTTTTTTACGTTCCTTTTTGTTGTGTTTCTTTAATTGGACGCTACAGGAGAGCGGCACAAATATTCCCGGCTGGATCTGAACCCTTCGACTACTAAGTGGATTTGAAAGCCTATTTCTCCACCCCTACTTTGTGAACCACTGTCCTACTGTACCCAGTTTATTCTTCCTTTTTCCTTTTTCTTACTGTTTTAATCTTTTATTAACACAAATCAACACACACAAAAGCTCTCCTATAGGGACGAGTGCTGCAGATCAGCACCCGCCAGAAACACTGTGATGCTTGCATTGGATTGCTGTTTTCAGTTTGTCTATGTATATTGTATCTGTCCCTATCAAGTCCAAATAAGGCTCTGCTGCCCTAAACGTCATGCTGTATTGAACACTTGACAAAGATAGCGATCGAGACCATGTATCTATTAGCAAAGGTATTAAATCAAGTGAGACGTTAAAGTCTTTATATGTGATTTTTCACACTTAAATATAATATAAATCAAGTATATCCTCTGAAAATAACTCTGTGAGTCATGACTGTCTACAATGGGTGTAACACCCGAGTCCCACTGTCTGTGATGTTTTCAGAGTTTTCAGAGTCCTATCTTCAGTTTGTTTACATCGCCCGGACGGCCGGCTGACTCCTCCCCTTGCGTATGAAAGTTGTTTAATTGAGGGACTAGAGAAAAGAAGAATAACATACTGTACTCACTGCTTAACTGTGTTTCTAGATCACGCTCATTTCAGGTAAATTTACATGCAGTGTGAAGATACGAGCATAATAAAGATCGCTAGCATTAGCATGCTAACACAACAATGCACCGCGAGTTGTTTTGGTTTCATGCTGGTGCTCAAGGGCGACACCTGCTGGATCAAAAAAATCACATATAAAGCCTTTAAGTCATCTTTATAGACTTCTCGACGAGTGGAGTTTAAATTACATTCTACAATATGAGACTTTAACAGAGAGTTCAAGTAAAATGGGAACAAAACAGTGGAATGTCACTTCATTGAGCAAACAGCGTCTCAGTTTCCTCCTCTGCGACAGCTGAACTGTTCACACACGAGTGTGCATCTCCCTGTTCTACGTTGCTGCTTCACTCGTCTTCCCTCAGGACACGACACCCGGGCTCGGCCGAGGACAAGGGGTGATGACCTCACCAGAGACGGCTGGTTGGAGCACTGCGAGTTCCTGTTGAAGAGGATGTCGTCTTTCACCAACACCGCCACGGCTCTCAGGATGAAGGAGAAGAAGAGGTTGAGGTGGATGTAGTTCCTGGTGCAGTGGAGCTTTCTGAGCAAGCGATACACAGAATACAGATAAAAGGATTCACAAAGAGATGTTACAAAACCATTTTTATTTCATTTTCTTTCATTTTTTAGATTATTTATTATCTACTTATTTTTGTGCTGTTTTGCACTTTCATTGTATTTTTTTCAAGATGTCCGGATAAAGGAGCTACTGATATGTTTTTTAGTAGACAGATTTTTACGATGGTCACAGATTAGTGATTTGTGTTTCTTTGCTCCGTTAATGATCTGGTCCAACTTCTAATAAGTCATCCTAAAAGCTAACTAATGGGGGGAATTCTAAGATGTAATCATTCTCTCTTACCTGAATAGACAGAGGATGGCACTCCCTGTGGTTAAAGCGATCAGCGACAGACTGTGACCCAGAGTGTACAGCGTCTGCACGACCACATAGAAGACCAGCTGCAGACAAAGAGAGGCATGGAGCGGCATTATGGGTCATTATTCCAGCACTTTCCTCAAAAGAAAGATACCTCTAAAACAGGCATGGGCAAACTACGGCCCGCGGGCCATTTACGGCCCGTTGGGCTTTTTAATCCGGCCCGCCGAACTTGTCCAAATTATATTATTATTAAATTACATTTTATTATAATTAAACCTCGTTCGTTTTCCCCTGTAATGCCCGCGTTTCCCCAATAGATGGCGCACTTCAGAGTGTGGTGTATTATTCCTCTCTTCACTTTTTCGCTTTGCCCTATGAACCCGTATGAGCCCTTCTGTAAAAATGAGCGGACCAAAGAAAAGAAAAGTGGACAGTGAATGCCGAGTAATAATACGGAGTGGACAACTAAATATTTTTTCACTGAAGTCCGATCAAAGGCTGTATGCCTGATATGCCAAGAAACTGTCACAGTTTTCAAAGAGTACAGTATCAGCCGTCACTTTGCTACGAAGCATGCTAACTACGCTAGCAAGCAGTCCCCGCAAGAACGGGCGGCTACGGCTCAGAGGTTGAAGGATAATTTACAGACTCAGCAACATTTTTTTCACCAACAAACTGCGATTCAAGAGTCAACTACCAAGGCAAGTTTTTTGCTGGCATTCAAATTAGCAAAGGCTAGCAAGCCTTTCTCCGAAGGCGAGTTTTTAAAAGAATGCGTGGTAGAGACAGCAGGTCTCTTGTGTCCGGAGAGCCAAGGCCAGTTTGAAAAAATCAGTTTATCACGCAGGACTGTGACTCACCGTGTGGAACTGATTGATGAAGATATAGCCAGAGAATTAAACAAAAAGGCTGAGTCCTTTAAGTTATATTCACTAGCGCTGGATGAAAGTAATGACGTGAAAGACACTGCTCAGCTCCTCATTTTTATCCGAGGGATTAATGACAGTTTTGAGATAACGGAGGAGTTTTTGACCATGGAGTCCCTGAAAGGAAAAACGCGAGGAGAGGACTTATTGTATAACCAGGTGTCTGCTGTCATCGAGAGAATGAAGCTACCTTGGAGTAAACTTGCCAATGTCACAACGGATGGATCGTCAAATTTAACTGTAAAACATGTTGGGCTGCTGAAAAGAATCCAGGATAAAGTGAAACCAGGATGTTATTTTCCTTCACTGCATCATCCATCAGGAATCTCTGTGTAAGTCTGTATTGCAGCTTAATCATGTCGTGAATCCAGTTGTAAAACTTGATACGAGCAAGGGGACTTCAGCATCGTCAGTTTATTATGTTCCTGGAGAAAACTGATACGGATCATCAGGACTTACTGTACCACTCTTGTGTCCGCTGGTTAAGTTTGGGCAAAGTGTTTCAACGAGTGTGGGAGCTGAAAGAGGAGATCAGCGCATTTTTGGAGTTAATGGGGAAATCCGACAAATTTCCTGAGCTAAGCGATATATCTACGTATGTGAGCAGACATTCAGCATCATGAACATCAACAAAGCCCCTCACAGATCCAAGTTAACTGACCAACACCTCGGATCTATCCTGAGAATTACCACTACAAAACTAACTCCAGACTTTAATGCACTGGTAAAAAAGGGAGATCAACAACACTGTTCCCACTGAAACTGAACGTGAGTTTCTCTACTGTGTTTATTAAAATTTAAATTAATTAAATGAATGCATTTGGAAATCAATTTGTACAATGAGCCTTGCATATTCATGCTTTGCTACCTGTTAAAGGCCAAATCCTTTCATGTAATGGCTTTTACATGTCATTTATATTAGTTCACACAAACACTCCATCCATCTGTTCCTGGCCCGGCCCCTCTGTCAAATTTTAGAACCCATTGTGGCCCGCGAGTCAAAAAGTTTGCCCACCCCTGCTCTAAAACCTAACGAGCTTTAACTTCTGAATGAATGTCAGGTTACTGATACAGAAGGTAATACATCGGTAATATAAAGGAGCAATATGTAACTCTGACTCCTAGTGTTTAAAAAATGGGTACAATCCAAATTCAAAACTCTAGAGTTGATGCTCACACAGGTCACCATGTGGTGGACTCTGAAGCTTCAGTGTTTATCCAGCTCTGCATGGGTCTGTAAACCTTTCTGTGTTCTAACCTCTCTCCATTTTTCAAAAGCATCTCCAATATTGATCCTAGTTTGAGCACGTTTCTGCTCGTGGAGCTTATTAGAAACATGCAGAGGCTTTTTAGGTCGGGTACAATCACTTCTATCTGAACCACTTCTCTTGCCCGCTGCCATCGCTGCAACACCTGTTGGTAAATGACAAACAGAGGGGCGTCCAAAACGGCTGGATGGGGTTGCCTTTATACTGAATACCTTCTCTGGTCCAAACAAATCCAGATCATTCAGGACCAAATAGATAATTTCTTAATTAAAGCTTTCTGTTTGTGTGGTTTGTCCAAGATTGTCCTGGTTTCAATCTTAGTGTCCTGACTCATTAAACACTAAATGTCTCTATTTCGAACCCAAGTAACAATATCAACTACAAGCAGTGAAAATTCTACTCTCATGGCATCCTTGGTTTTTAAATGATTTCTTGGTATGTAGTATATATGTGCATATGCTTGGATGTATTGACCTGCTTAAAGGTTCTGGTTGGAGGGTTTGAGGGTACTCTAGTTCATCACTTTGGTCCACATTAAAACCGCAGATGTACTGTTTGATAGATGACATTGGTTTCAAACACTCAAGTCTCCCTCAGGACGAGTTCAGAATCCGTCCTAAGACTTTGATTTATGAAAAAAACATAGTGAAAGACATTTCAGTGCTTTCCACATAGTCACAAGAAATAAGAGATTAAAATGGATACTTATGGAAGCAGGTGTTAATAAATTAAATTATTTTTAAACGTAATTTACAACTTATGTTAAAATTAAATGACTGCTGATTTTGTTAATGATGGATAGGCTTCAGATCTGAAGATATCTGCTGCACTCACTGCAATGAAAGTTCACAGATTAGTGCTGAAGTGAAA
This sequence comes from Labrus mixtus, assembly GCF_963584025.1. Taxonomy (NCBI): domain Eukaryota; kingdom Metazoa; phylum Chordata; class Actinopteri; order Labriformes; family Labridae; genus Labrus; species Labrus mixtus. The sequence goes on along the minus strand of NC_083619.1, from coordinate 27,644,695 downwards.
TGACAGAAAGCATTACTAACATGAAGGGAGAGAGGCAGAGAGAGAGAGAGAAAGAGGACATCACAATGGACGATTCAGAGCCATTCGTGACAAAAAAAAAGATGAGCCAGATAAGTGAACAGGACAGAGCTGCAGCCAAAAAAACAGGAACCCACTGGACGGATCAAGGTTGAACTTAGTGTGAGGACAAAGACACCAAAACCTTGATACAAAGACATAAAAACCTTGATACAAAGACATAAAAAACCTTGATACAAAGACATAAAAACCTTGATACAAAGACATAAAAACCTTGATACAAAGACACAAGAACCTTGATACAAAGAAATAAAACCCTTGATACAAAGACATAAAAAACCTTGATACAAAGACATAAAAACCTTGATACAAAGAAATAAAACCCTTGATACAAAGACATAAAAAACCTTGATACAAAGACATAAAAAACCTTGATACAAAGACACAAGAACCTTGATACAAAGAAATAAAACCCTTGATACAAAGACATAAAAAACCTTGATACAAAAACATAAAAACCTTGATACAAAGACACAAGAACGTTGATACAAAGCCATAAAAAACCTTGATACAAAAACATAAAAACCTTGATACAAAGACACAAGAACGTTGATACAAAGACACAAGAACCTTGATACAAAGCCATAAAAAACCTTGATACAAAAACATAAAAACCTTGATACAAAGACACAAGAACGTTGATACAAAGAAATAAAACCCTTGATACAAAGACATAAAAACCTTGATACAAAGACACAAGAACCTTGATACAAAGCCATAAAAAACCTTGATACAAAAACATAAAAACCTTGATACAAAGACACAAGAACGTTGATACAAAGCCATAAAAAACCTTGATACAAAAACATAAAAACCTTGATACAAAGACACAAGAACGTTGATACAAAGACACAAGAACCTTGATACAAAGCCATAAAAAACCTTGATACAAAAACATAAAAACCTTGATACAAAGACACAAGAACGTTGATACAAAGAAATAAAACCCTTGATACAAAGACATAAAAACCTTGATACAAAGACATAAAAACCTTGATACAAAGACATAAAAACCTTGATACAAAGACATAAAAACCTTGATACAAAGACACAAAAACCTTAATTCAAAGACATAAAAACCTTGATACAAAGACATAAAAACCTTGATACAAAGACATAAAAACCTTGATACAAAGACATAAAAAACCTTGATACAAAGACATAAAAAACCTTGATACAAAGAAATAAAACCCTTGATACAAAGACATAAAAACCTTGATACAAAGAAATAAAACCCTTGATACAAAGACATAAAAACCTTGATACAAAGAAATAAAACCCTTGATACAAAGACATAAAAACCTTGATACAAAGAAATAAAACCCTTGATACAAAGACATAAAAACCTTGATACAAAGACATAAAAACCTTGATACAAAGACACAAGAACGTTGATACAAAGAAATAAAACCCTTGATACAAAGACATAAAAACCTTGATACAAAGACATAAAAACCTTGATACAAAGACACAAAAACTTTAATTCAAAGACATAAAAAACCTTGATACAAAGACACAAAAACCTTAATTCAAAGACATAAAAACCTTGATACAAAGACACAAAAACCTTAATTCAAAGACATAAAAACCTTGATACAAAGACATAAAAACCTTAATTCAAAGACATAAAAACCTTGATACAAAGACATAAAAACCTTGATACAAAGACACAAAAACTTTAATTCAAAGACATAAAAACCTTGATACAAAGACATAAAAACCTTGATACAAAGACACAAAAACTTTAATTCAAAGACATAAAAACCTTGATACAAAGACATAAAAACCTTGATACAAAGACACAAAAACTTTAATTCAAAGACATAAAAAACCTTGATACAAAGACACAAAAACCTTAATTCAAAGACATAAAAACCTTGATACAAAGACATAAAAACCTTGATACAAAGACACAAAAACCTTAATTCAAAGACATAAAAACCTTGATACAAAGACATAAAAACCTTAATTCAAAGACATAAAAACCTTGATACAAAGACATAAAAACCTTGATACAAAGACATAAAAACCTTGATACAAAGACATAAAAACCTTGATACAAAGACCTAAAACCCTTGATACAAAGACACAATAACTTTAATTCAAAGACATAAAAACCTTGATACAAAGACACAAAAACCTTGATACAAAGACATAAAAACCTTGATACAAAGACATAAAAACCTTGATACAAAGACACAAAAACCTCGATACAAAGACACAAAAAACCTTGATACAAAGACATAAAAACCTTGATACAAAGACACAAGAACCTTGATACAAAGACACAAAAACCTTGATACAAAGACACAAAAACCTTGATACAAAGACACATAAAACCTTGATACAAAGACATAAAAACCTTGATACAAAGACACAAAAACATCAATACAAAGACACATAAAACCTTTATACAAAGACACAAAAACATCAATACAAAGACACATAAAACCTTGATACAAAGACACAAAAACATCAATACAAAGACACATAAAACCTTGATACAAAGACACAAAAACATCAATACAAAGACACATAAAACCTTGATACAAAGACACAAAAACATCTGATATTCTTTCACTTTCTCTGTAACATTTTAAATTAAGGACACAATATTCACCAACACTGTTAGTAGCATACAGGCTGCATATTAGTAATTATAGAGCACTTATTAGTACCTTATTTTGCACGACCATAGTCTGTAGCTAATAAAAGCCATTAAAGGAAGAATAAGCGATTTTTGATCCATTAGATGTCGCCATAGAGCTCCAGCATGAAACCAAAACAAACTGCTGTTTTGAATTCTCCACTAATCCTCCAGCGACACACCTCCAACCCCTCTCCACTCGCGTTCGCACAAAGGAGTGTAGAGCAAGACAAAGCGAGCGGTAAAAAATGTTTCAGGTCGTGCTCCATAATCCAACGGTAAACGTGCCACATCGGAAACGATTCACTGTTGCAGTGTTAGATGACATTTCACCGTGACATTTATACGATCGTACGAGAGTATGCAAACGGCCAGGTCTCTCGTGCAACGCAGAAAAATCCACTTGTACAGTTTTTGAACATTTGGGTAACCTGAGTGTCTACCTACCCACAACATGTGAAATAAATCCATCCAGTCCTTTGTTTGTGGTCTACATAAGTCTTACAACACAGAGACAAATGCTCTGTTTCAAATGTGCTCTCCTTGTGATGTCACAGTGGGATTCTGGTATCCCCACCCATGGACTCCACCCCCAGCCTAGAGCAAAACTTTTTTGCAGCATTGCCATTTTTATTCTCTCTACAGAGGAGTGATGTCTACCTGGAAAACTCAGGGGGGGTCATTGCATTTAAAGAGACACACACACCAAAACGGAGCGTTCTGAGAGAAACCTCCTCTGGTAGCACAGCACAGATGTTTCATTTAGACCACAGGGGGGACTGTTTGAAAAGGTGGAGAAGGGGGATAATATGTCCTCTTTAAAGGTCCCATATTCTTCTTTTCCTGGTTTTATATGCCCTTTAGTGTGTTTTCCAAGTGTCCTGTGCATGTTTAGGCACATCTATTTGCAAAAATTCAAAGTCTGCGGAAACGTGGCTTCTCCTACGTCCTCCTGTTAGCTGTAGCATTAGCTGCATGTAACGCTCGGTTCTAGCCCCCCTCGAAAAATATTTGTCAGTGCGGCATCATTGTCAGTGTGATATCGTTGATCTAAGCCCATTGGCTCGTTGTAGCAAGCCCTGCAGCTCATGTTGAAATTTCCGACAGAGCGTGCTGAGCAACTGACCAATAACGACAGAGCGGATCAGCAGACCAATCAGAGCAGACTTGGCCCACGTGGGGTCTAACAGTGTGGGCTCAACAGAGTGTAGCTGACGGACTCAGAGCGGAGAGAGAGCAAGGAGGAGATGAAAACAGACACTTTTTTCAAACTTTAGCTATTGTGAACGTACAAAAATAGGTACATAGATTAAATATACGAAAAGGGCATAATATGGGCTCTTTAAATATATATTTTTTCCATGCAAATGTATGAAAAAGGAAGGGGGGTTTTAAAATGGGTTTTGTTAACTCCTCCTTTTAGAAGTTCTGTTCCCCTTCACAGAACATTGATAACAGAGTGTGTCCAGCATGTGATGAAAGAAGGTGTTTTGTGCTTTGAATAAACGTTCGTATCTGATGTGAAAACACTGATTAGAGAGTTGGAGGACTAAAAGAAGAGAGACTGTTTTGTTGCTGTGATCACTGTTCTTTTTACTCTGTGCCAGAAAAATTCCTGTTTTGAAAATCAGAACAAAGACATTGAAATGTTCCCAAAAGATATGTGTGTGTGTGTGTGTGTGTGTGTGTGTGTGTGTGTGTGTGTCTGTATGTGTGTCTGTCTGTGTTCTGTGTGTGTGTGTGTGTATGTGTCTGTGTCCTGTTATCTTGCTTCCTCAAATAAAAAAAGGTGTTTGATTTCCCTTCCTGAGCTCCTCTTGTTAAAATAAAAATCAAAGTGTGTTTGTTTGCGATGACGCTCAAAAATATGTGACGTTAAAAATGTGTCTCCTGTGAGAGAACGAGAGAGAGAGAGAGATGTCCAATATCATGGATGCAGAAGTGCAAAATTCTCGCACCGACTGAAACGGCTCACTGTGTAAAGCCTGGCTTATATTCTCTCCGGTCTGTCAGGTATTTTTGGTTGTTCCTGTTATTGTTCCTTTTATTTTGGAGCTGCATATCTGGAAATCAGTGGCATGCTTTTCTAAACAAACACAACGTAGCATTTAAGAAAAGAGAAAAGATAAAACATGAAGTCTGTTCTGTGGATGTCACAGTATGGTGCTCCTCCTAGGTCTGTTTTCAGAGAAAATATGAGCAGTGAGTTTCTGTCTAAGTGGTTTCTGTCTTTTTCCTCGTGTCTAGCCTGTAATGGCACAGCTCAGAAATGTTTGAAATGATTTTTTTACGAGATGTCTGAGTCCTTCTCTTTCACACAGCCATCCTCGTCCTCCAGTAATCCACGAGAAGTCTCTAAGAAATAAATGCCCTCTCCTGTCCTTCAAAGTAAAAGTGCTGGAGGTGGATGACGAAAAACCACTGCTGTTCAGAGGACTTGGGAGACGAGATGAGGAGGAACAGAAAGAGAAGAAGAGTTGAAGAGGTAAAAACTGAAGGTCGAAAAGCGAGAGAGCGACAGACATGCGGGGGAAATTGAGGGGAGAGAGTTAATTGAACAAGCACAATGGGTGATTCAGAGAAGGGCCGGTCGTGACCCGAACTGAACTGAGGTTCGGGAGCAGCAATTATCACAGTCAAGGCCAAACCAGGTCAAACGTTCTCCTCAACACAAACTCATTTTCCTTCTGCTTCCTCAAACAGGTTCAGGTGAAGAAGGAGTCACACTGCATCCACAAAACTACGTTGGTACCCTCAGGTATATGGTACTGAAGATTATCCACAATAAGCTAACATTTCTGTAGTCTCAGTCATCACCGTGTTGGTGCAGATCCAAATCAGAACAAAAACGGGGCACACATCTCGTGCTAGCTTGCAGACATATCAGGTTTGGAGATCAGGAGGCAGGTAGACTGATAATAAATGGGTAAATTATACCTTTAAAATAAACGGTCCTTTCATCAATAAACCTGCAATCTTCTCTGCAGGAAGCGCCAAAAACAATCCTGACTCTCATGCACAGGTCGTCACAAATACATCACTGCAAGGCGATAACTAAAGGAGGTAACAAGCCAGTTAATGGGGGCGTTGGAGGGCCTAGCGCTTATGTCACGCTTGGCCCATGTGCCGTGGGTTTGAATCCGACCTCAGTCCTTTGCTGCATGTCATCGCCCACTCTCTCTCCTCACAACAAATCAATAAAGGCAAAAAGGCCCAAAAATTTACTTAAAAACCAAAATACAAAAGAAAAATACAAACTAGTTAAGGTGAGCAAAGGCTGTGATACCTGCTAATTAGTCCTAGCATATAAAGATCCTTGAGCTCAGAATTTTTGGATAATTTATAAAACGAATAATTGACAACCCAAGACATGATTCTCCAAGAGGCTGCAACAACAGAGGTTAAGTTTAGTAACTGGATCAGCTGTGTTTATGTCTAGCAAATAGACAGCAGTCACTCCAAGAGGCCACGCCCCTGCTAATGTATAACGTTAGCATTCACATCTTTTAAAAAGGTGCTGTAGCAATCTAAACCGTTTTGTGCACCTGGCTGTAAACATTTTTATTTTGGCTGCAGAGTTGAGAAATTTAAAATGGGCCCAAATGAGGACTGATTAATTTTTGTAGCCAGCCTCGAGTGGCCACTTTAGGAACTGCAGTTTTTGGCACCTGCACATCTCCCTCATTTTTCATTCACTAAAGCTGTTTTTTTACATATGCCCCCCTTCTACAAATATCTAGATAATTTCAGGAGGACTGCTCTGGATATTCTCCTGACCTGGTTGTTCACATTATGCTCCTCACAGCGGTAGACAGCAACAAAAAACAGGAGAGTAAAAGACAACAGACGTTTACTGTACCTTGTCCTTACTGGTGTCTGACCCACACACGTTGGAGATGTTCGGGAAAACATCCGACCATTCCCCTGACGAGCAGTTCCTGCTAATGTTACCTGTGAGAGAAGAAGAGAATAAGTACACAAAATGGTCTGCGCACTTCATCTTCTGAAGCATCTGAAACCTTCCTCCTCTTGTCTTCGTTAAACCTCGACAAAAAATGTAGAAAAATTCTGAAAAAAATGATGGTCAGGCTGACCAAAAAAAAAACAGTAAACAGAATATTTTTTAAAAACTGCAGTTCCTTCAGAGGCCACTAGAGACTGGCTCAGAGCATGAGTCAATCCCCATTGATCCCAATATAAAGATTTCCAACTTAACAGCAGAACTTAAACACGTTTACAGTCTGATAAAAAATAAACAGCTTAGATTTGCGGTCTGCATTTAACCTTTGCCCGAGCTACAGCTGCCTGTGTCCTGCATTGTTGTGTTAGCATGCTAATGTTAGCAGTCTTTAGTTAGCTCATAGCTTCATATTGCACAAAAATTGACACAGAATGAGTGTGATCTAAAAACACTTAGTTGACATCCAAATAATCAGTGAGTATGTTCTTCTTCTCTCTAGTTCTTGACTAAAACAGCTTTTATACAAAAGGGGAGGAGCCGGCCGTCCCGTCCATGTAAACACGGCTCTGACAACAACACAGCCAGCGGGACTCGAGCTTCTCCCTCATTGTAGACAGTCATGACTCAGGGAGACGTTTACACAGGATAGAGTTAATTTCTGCTGTATTTATGTGTAAAATGTTTCACATCCTTCCTTTAAAGTAACATTACCCAACACTGGTCAACACACATTATTGCAAAGTGATATTCTTTAAGGCACATCGAGCTCCTGAGGGGTATTTGATTGTGTGTTCTTATTACAAAATCCCTGCAGTGCACTGAAAGTTCATCTCGTTTGGAAATTCCCACAATGCATTGTGAAGAAGAACTAAGCATCTCTGGCTCAGTGACTGGAAATAACGTCACCACACTTCTGCTTCAGCACACTCTCAACAAACCGTCCTCACAGTGTCACAGTTAAAACCGCCTACCTTCTCTGGTCCAAACAAATCCAGAGCATTCAGGAGCAGAATCTAAAGTTAGAAGGAGGACATACTGGCTGCTGCATTGTTGTCAGAGAAGCTTCAACATAGCATGTTGGTAATTTTATGATTTAGTTATTTTGATTACATCATTAAGTCTAAAACAAGAGACATTCAGACGTCAGGATGCTGCAGATGAGATGTGTTCACTTACATAATGAGTCTTTAGTATTTCTTTGAAATGATGTCACTTCAGGAGGGTTAAAATCTGTCCCACACAGAAGCGTCAGTGTGAGCGTTTGGCTGCGAACAAGCTGCCAGGTTCTTACAAATGTTCAGCACCTCAATGTAAATCAGAGCACGGCTCATCCAAACCGCCATCTGGCCACCGGGCTAGACAAGGTCTGACTGATCAGCAGGGACTTCACTGCACACATTCATATGTTACAGAGGGTAAGAAGAGGGGAATGCACAAGGTAAAACGAGGATAGTTTGAACTCTAAAGCTCGCTCTACACTTTGATCAGTTAGTGTCAATGTTTTTGCTTTAACAGTGAATTAAAGTTGTTGTTTGAAGATATGCAAAGAAAAGAAGTTGAGGAAGATATTGAACGACTCAGGAGCTCCTTCAGTGAGCGATTAGTGATGCCACCACTGCAGCCACAATCTACGCATCTGTCAGACCATCTACAAAGAAAAAACAGCGTCTTTTAACTTATCGTTTGAGGATTCACTGAATTCTCCTGATTTCATTCATCTACCCAAAATGAGTCCCCATGATTTTCAAACTAGTGAAAGGTTTAATCCAAACACATAAAGTCCATAAAGATCCAGAAAACTCAGCTAATCCGCTGAACTTTTGATGACACCTCAATGAGAGCCTTTGTTGAAAGGAGGTGCCTTCCCCTGTTCTGACGTCCATTTGCACGAGTCTTGTAGCCAATTAAATTATCTTAACATGGATCTGGCTGCTTCTATCAAGTGTCTGACAACAAAACTACAAAAAGAGCAGCACCTCCACCTCAGCTCAAAGACATCCATGCACAATATATCCACAAAAAACAGAAATAAGTGCACACACTCATGAGTTATTATTGACTGTGAATGAATGAACAACTCACCATTTCTGCCAAAAACTGTCCTGAGAACTCGGGGACACGGGATGGTGATAGTCTCTCCGGACTCAGCTCTCTCCCAGCATGCAATGTTGTCCCACTCGCCTTTACATCCCGACCCTGTCAAAAAAACGAAACAAAAAAAAAACAGAACGCTTTTATATCACAGGATCATTAATAAAAGTGTTAACGATGGAGGAAGGAGACGTGCTGCATGGCGCTGACCGCCGACCTGAGAGGTTTCTAGATGTTAGGTCAAGCAGACATCAACAGGAAAGACCCTCAGCACAACACATTCAGGTGAAACATAAATAAATCAAATCTTTAAACACACACACACACATTACTGTTGGGGTTTTGTTGTTGTTGGTTGGGTTCTTATGGTTGTTGTTATGTTTGCTTCTCCACTGTCCTGTCTCTACAATAAAGGCACAAAAAGCCCCAAAATAAATGTCATTATAGCATCATATAGCGTCTGACAGGGATAGTCTCCAGCTGTGAGGAGCATAATGTGAACAGCCAGGTCAGGAGAATAATCCAGAGCAGTCCTCCTGAAATTATCTAGATATTTTCAGGAGTGCATATTTGCGAAAACGGGTTAATCGTGATTACACACTCGCAGAAAACTCCTGAAAAGCTCCTGATGCCACACTTTTCACTCAGACTTTGTCCAAAGTTTCTCCTGACAGACCTAGTATTTTTTCTGCAGAAAGTCCCCAGAGGGCTTAAGTGAGAACGCAGCAGCAGGATATAATCAGGAGAATTCACCTCCGCTCCTTTCTCATTGTAATAGTTTTGATTGATACTAATTTTGAAAAACACTTGACCCTAGATCTGTATGATCTGTTAATTCTGTTTCTGGATGGCAGACGTTAATAAAGGGATGTGCTGACTGACATGAAAGGCTTCTGTAACGCTTTTGATTCACGCTGACTGACCCCCCAAAAAAGAGACAAACACGTGCAAACGACCACGATTCTGTTGAAGTAGAACTTTGTGACTGCCGTGAGACGAGGTTGAACTGACATGTGGAGGATTTAGAAGCAATCAGGGAGACTTCATGAATAAAAAAAAGACATCAACAACACACAAACAGCCTCCTCCCAAAAATAGCTCTCCCAGGTCCCTGCATGAGTTTTAATGGGTGCAAAAGTGCTGACGGCGAAACTGAGCAGTAAACAGTCAGCGATAGATGAACAGAGACAGTGTGTTTTGTAAAATGTAGCTGCCGTCTCAACGTCCCGGCTGAAGAACCACACAGACAAGACAGACCGCTATGAGGGCATCAGACCATGAAGAATGAAGAAAAAAAAGAAACTGCTATAAAAGGAAAGCTATTAGTGTCAAGACGAAATATTCCAGCTGAAGGCGATGATATTCAGAACAGACCAGCGTGGTTTTCTTCATCTTTGTCCTCCTGTCTCCATTAAGGCTCCGATGGTGTGTGAAAATGTTGTGGTGCATATAGGACAGAAGTTTTCAAAAGTGTTGGGAAAGTGAGCCTCCCCTGAACGGACACAGCGTCCAGGAGGCGTCCTAACCAGATGCCCAAAACCACCTCAACTGGCTCCTTTCCACTCCAACTTGGCTCCTCCTATCTCTAAGACTGAGCCCCGACACCCGCTTTGGGAAACTAATTTCAGCCGCTTGTATCCGCGATCTTATTCTTTTGGGCACAACCCACAGCCCGTGACCCTGGGTGAGGATTGGAACGAACATGGACCGGTGAATCGAGAACTTTGCCTTCCTTCTTCAATATTAAAAATGAGGGTCAGAAGCACAAGAGGCTAAAGACTTCAGGATAATAAAAAAAGAATAATATGGTCTAATATGCCGTCTCCTTAAAGGGATACTTCACTTCGTTGAAACATGAATCTGTATTGACATTGGGAAATACATGTATGTAGAAATGTGAAATAAATTTTGAAGTTGGTGCCTTCTTGGCCGAGAAAAGGCAGAAAGTGTCTTTTTGGCTCATGTTGATGAAAGACGCCAACTCCCAGAATGCACAGCATCGCGGCAGCAGTCGTCTCGCCGCTAAATTTATTTTTTCGCCATTATCAGCTTTCTCCATAGAGCCTGTTAGCATAGCTTCCAAGCAATATGGCGGACGTTAATTTTCGATTCTGGGAGTGAGTTCCCACCCACTGATCTGTGATTGGTCTGTAGCTTCAGTGGTCGAAAACATGAGGAACTAGCGTTGTAGTTTCACCCCGCTAACTGCAACAGCAGGTGACGCAAAAATCGTAATTTTTGCGTCACTGGAAGCTCCTTTTCAGACTCAGAAATACAAAGATTTCTCATCTCAGGGGAAAATGAGGGCGGGATGCACGACCATTCAAAAACACTACCAGGTTTCTAATGATACAAAGATTAATGCAAATGGGTGAAGTATCCCTTTAAGGTTGTTCTGACCTCCCACTTCAATGCATTTTGTCTCCTGTTTGATTTATAGTGTAGTAGCTGAAGATTTGTCTTCCCCTTTGCCTCGCCGTCGACGCTCGACATTCGGTTCATCAGATCACTGAGCAGATTTTTCAAAAGACAAGCCAGAGATTAGAAGAAAGAAGTGAATGTTCAGAGGTCAACAAGTTGTGAAAGAAAGGGACAAACAGAAACACAGAGAGAGAGAGAGAGAGAGGGAGAGAGAGAGAGAGAGAGAGAGAGAGAGAGGGAGAGAGAGGGAGCAGATGTCTTTGGGGTAAAAACAGCTCTAATGCAGATCTGAAGTCATCAGTGCATACCCGCTAAGTGAGCCTTCCTCTTTGTGTGTGCTTTCACAGAAACTCTGAGAAACACATCAAAGACGAGAATGAGAGCAGCGCAGCGCACATCTGGGGGGGGGGGGGGGGGGGGGTATTCGTCTGGTTGAGGATTTTTTTATTCCTCATTCACAAACAAGGAAAGGCTGACTGAGCGTGGTTAGCTTGGCCTACTTTGATTCATTCAGTACAACAGACTTGTACATCCCTGTAGTAGTACAGTATTCAAAATAAGGTTCTTCTATACACAGGCATGTTTCCAACCCTCTGAAAACAGAACTCACAACGACGCTACATTAGCAACGTTTTGGTACTGAAACGTTGAGGATGTATTCTTCAGTCTGCGAGAGTTTGCCTGTTGTTTTTGTCAGCTTTGGTAACTTTTTCTCTCCTTTAAGGCCGTCCATGACCTCGCTCCTCTGTGCCTCTCTGAACTCCTGCACATCAACACACCCACCTACAAGCTCAGGTCTTCTTCTTCCATTCACAGTCACTGCACCTATACCCCCTGCCCGACTGATGACCATGGGGTCCAGAGCCTTCAGACGCTGGGACCCCCCTCCCACCAGACACCCGTAACATCGCTTTCTATTCTGTTTCAAATCTCATCTCTAAACAAACAAACTGGTGTCTTCTGCTCGATCATTATCCATCCAGTCTCATGAATCCTCTTCACAATGATTTTACACTCCTTACATTTTTCTTCTTAAAAGGTGCAAATGTAGATTTGGTGGTGAATTTTGAAAGTTGGAGAAGCGAAACAATTATATGTGATACTTTCTGAACTAAATAAACAAACCCTAACCCGCTAAAAAGCTACCAGGAGAGTTACTTCTTTTTTATACTGTTGCAGGCCCACCATCATAACTTCTCGTGTACCATTTTATCTTCTTTTTTGGTAACTTTTTCTCTCTCCTTTAAAAGAAATATGCAACTTTTTCATCCAGCAGATGTCGCCCCTTGAGCACCAGCATGAAACCAAAACAACTCGCGCTGCATTGTTGTGTTAGCATGCTAATGCTAGCGCTCTTTAATTCGCTAGTATCTTCACACTGCATGTAAATTTCGATGAGATGACATTTGGAGAATTGAAAAACTTCTATGTTATATTTTCTGAACTGAATACACACATTTTATTCAAAGGAAAAAAATGGATCCCTGGAACCCTGTTTGGAGCTAAAAAGCTAGCAGGAGAGTTACCGTTTCACTGTTGTGCGCCCCCCACCATAACTTCTCGCGTAGCATTTTATCTTCAAACAGTGTTCCAAATTTTCCAATGAGGACAGTTTGTGTATAGAGTTATGAACATAGACCACAGAATCCGTACACTTCTCCAACTTTCACATTTCTCAAAATTCCATAGTGCACCTTTAATGTTAATTTTTTAAGCAATTTATTGTTACTTTGTCGTTCATTTTTATCTCTGCTTTTTAAGGTGACCGCGATTGTTTTGAAAGGCGCCTTTATATAAAACGTATCATTATTATTAACTGAAAACAAGAAATGATTTACTTTCATTTACTTTCATTTGATTTACTTTCAATTTTGAAAGTAGAAATTAACATGTTAACAGCCTGGTACAAAAAAATGGTTTTGGTCTTAGTTAATTTTTTTCATCTGCACTCACTGTACGATGGGAGAATTTCTTTATAACTCACAGATTTTGATTTCATGAAGGATTCGAGTTATGCTTAGTTAAAGGTGTGATGGTCTTGGCTTTGAGCAGCCGCGTTGTTGTGAGGAGGCTTAAGGTCCGCCTCAGCTCCAGCTCTTTGCCTCTCATCATGGTTGACCACATGTTTGATCGAGTCCTCCAACATGGCAGCCACCATGGATAAGCTTCTAAAACAGCCCTTCAGAAAACCAATGGCCAACGTCTCTCAAACTGCTTCCATTAAACTTTTGAGTCTATGGAAATAACAGAATATTGTTTGCCTCTCTTTTGATTTTCCCCTAGTTTCACATTGAAGTTTAAGTTCTGGTATCGTCACAACTACTTGTTTGGAAAAGCAAAATTATCCTGATTTTCGGTCTAAACCCGGGCCCTGTTTGTTGAAGAAGTCGGTGTCATGTGAGGTTTGGAGGGTTTTGTCCCCCCCCCCCCCCCCCCCCCCCCGATAGAGCTCAACATTTAAGTGTCTTGTTTGGAGATGTTAAGCAGAGCTGCAGAATCAGACAAAAGCATGAGAGCCTGTTAGCCCGAGCGAATGAAAGAAATCAACCCTGAAAGAAAACTGCTTTTCCCAGCAGATTTTTTTTCCCCCGCGGACAATTTGAGCCATGTTATTATTTAGCTCTTCTTCGTGTCATTGAGCTTTAATTAACACAGCAGGGGGGGAATCGGTTGTCCAGAGAGCAAAGTCAGCCTCGTTAACACTGCAGGAACACTCAGGCTAACACAACACTGCTTTTTTAGGCTTCACTGTCGCGTCTGTAAAACATACACACACAAAAAAAACAACAACTCATAATGAATTAGTTTTTCGTTCACAATCCGCCTCACATAAGACCGCCGACTGCGAGTAAGAAGATAATTACCGTAAGTACGTGACATGACTGCATGAGCATTTTAGAGGTAGATAAGCTGCTGAAACATTCAGAAGGAAATAAAGGTTTGATCAAACCGTCATATTTTAAACTGATCTTTTAGCCGATGATACTTCTTCTATTCTTCTAATTACGTCATGCCCCCTTCAATACTCACTTCATTTGTTTGCTCCGTTGGATTCATTTATGGTTTTATTTATTTTGAAGGTTTTTAATTAAGCAGTTTCTCTTCTCGATTTATTACTTTTATCTCTTTTTATTGAGTTCTGTTCCTTTTCACTGCTCCGAGTGCTTTTACCTTCTCATTGCCTTGAATCTATTTAAAGCTTTGGCTGTTTTCGTTTATTTCCATTCAAAGCTAATATGACCCTCTCTTATCTAATTTTTAAAATCTTTTTTAAGAAATCTCTTTAACAGCATCTTACCACTTTTTTTTATTGTTTCTTTCTCTTTTAACTGCTCACTTATCTTCTTGGATCTTTAGTCCTCTTGGTCTCGAGTTGCCTGGGTTATTATGAGTTATATTGAGTTATTATTGTTGCTGATGATGTCCGGGGGTTCTGTTGTTTGTCGGGTTCAGTTGTTGTTGGATTCTTTGGCTTTATGCTCCTTCTTGTGTTAAAGCACTTTGTGAAACCCTTGAGTTAAAAAAAAAGGTCCTGACGCCCAGCCGCCACCATCGGACTGTGTCGTCCCCTCAACCACCGCCGTCCTCATTCATGCACATCCTGCTTCGACCCAACCTTAGGGGCAAGGAAGTGTGGACAACAGGAACGCGAGGAATATAAATCATTCCTACATATGATCCCATATTCTCTTTTGTAAAGCGTCTCGAGATAACACTTGTTATGAATTGATGCTAAACAAATAATGATTGATTGAAAAAAAGTGCTAAACAAATCAAGTTATTGTAAACTCAAACTAACTGGTTTTTACATCAGTACAGTTACAGTTTATCTCATTATTAAGAAGGAGTCAAAGCACCTGGATAATGAAGCAAAAAGTATGTTTTCACCAGGACAGAAATGTCAGAAACAAGTATTCTTCACAGGAATGAGTCTTGCTTGAGAAGAAGAACTCGTAAAAAGATTGTGCAGGCCTCACTGTTTCCAGTTTTGGACTATGGAGACGCTCTATGAAACTGGATGTCATTCTTCAAAGTGCTCTTCGTTTTATCAATGGTGACAGTTTGTGTACTCACCCATGCGACCTGTATCACTCTGTGTAGCATTTTGTTTATTTATTTACACAAGGCTCTCATTGGTCAACTCCCCCCCTTACCTGACTTCCCATCCGTCTACAAAAAACCTCTATCCGTACCACCAGATCTCTAAACTGGGTCAGTCTAAAAATACAGAGAGTTAGGGGCTTAATGGGGAAAGAGTGCTTTTTAGTGTGGCTGCAGCGTGCCACACAGCGCTGACACAAGAGTCCCCGCGGTAATTATAAATGAAACGTGTAACAGCATCAACAAACACACATAAGGTTGTTGTTCTGAACCGTTAAAACAGAGTGTTTTATTCTGATATTTAACCAGATGTTTTTATTGTTGTTTCGGTGTCTGACTTCCTGTCCCGCTCGATCTGCTCTGTGGTTCATTAATGCGCCGTACTCCAGATAAAATAGAAGCTTTGCGCATCTTTTGCAGACGGGGAGCCAGTGGAAGCACACACACGGACTAAATTAAAAACGGAGTGTTTTATTCTGCAAAAGTAACCGGGTGTTTTGAATGTTGTTTCGGCGTCTAACTTCCTGTCCCACTTGATCTGCTCTGTGGTGAATTGATGCACCGTGCTCCAGCATCCGGTAAAAAGAGAAGCCTTGACTAAATTTCAAATCTGACCAATCATCCATCTGGTGGAATTTAGGGGTTAGTTTCCATCTCTGGTTTCACACTATGTTTTTAAAGAGCGTGTGACTGAACTACTGAAGGAAAGTCTTTGCAAGGTAACTCTTCAACCAGAGCGTATTTGCATCAGTCTGTGTGTGTTGATGAATGTTTTTGTTGTTACTTTAATCTGTGTTATATATGCGTTTTTTTATCGTCTTCTTCTATCTTTTCATGGCATTGCTGCAGGGCACTCCTTGAAAAGAGACCTCGCACCTCTCTGTGTGTTCTCCCTGCTGAATAAAGGATAAATTAAATTAAGATTCATGACGGATACAGGACAGTGTTCTGACATACATTTATCAGGAGTTTTTTTCTGTTTCGCTCAGTTCATCATACAACAGATTAGATTGGCTTTATCAAAAACTGTGCAGACTCTGCAGAATCCCTGCGTCCAACATCAGATTTCTAAAATACATAAAGGAGGATTCTGTGTATGTTTAATTTTAGTCTTGTTGAATTATGAGATTGTTACTCCGTCTGACCAAATATAGACATGAGATATAATCTGATTAGTCATCTTCAGAGGTCAGGTGAGGTGAGTCTCGTATCCACATTCCCCACTGCATCCCACAGAAACTCTGAGCCCCGCATGCATTCATTCAAAAGGAGACAAAAAATGGCCTGACCTGGAATCTGCTGCCGTTTCATTTTATGCAGAAAAACAGATCAAATGTTGGACAGAATACAAAATGTGGGATTAAACGCTGATGTGAAGGCTGCTCGCATCCTTACATGGCAAAGGTTTGAATATCTTTACCCTACCTGTTCTCCATCTTATTTATTTTTAAATAAGGCTTACAAAAGTTTTGAAAAAATGCAATCGTGATTATTCTCAAAATTTCTAAAGTTAATAACGATTAATCACATATTTAATTTGCATGTTTCAAATTCCATTATTTCCTATTAAAAATAGAAATTGTAAGGCTTTTATTTTGGAAATTGTATACTGTCTAGAGCTGGGAGTACTTTCCTTGCTGTCTTAATTCAACCCTGCTTTTATTTTGAAATGCAGTAAGGCCCTTCCTGTAAATGAAAGGATCGGACATGAAGTTAAGCACAGAAACAGGAAGTGGTTAGGGATCACAAAGTGACCTCAAACAGCTCAAAGGAACGGTAACAAAGGTCAATGTGTGATATCATAAGGTCATTGTGTGATATCATAAGGTCAATGTGTGATGTCATAAGGTCAATGTGTGATGTCATAAGGTCAATGTGTGATGTCATAAGGTCAATGTGTGATATCATAAGGTCAATGTGTGATGTCATAAGGTCAATGTGTGATATCATAAGGTCAATGTGTGATGTCATAAGGTCAATGTGTGATAAGGTGGATATTACTTTGGACTCGTCAGCTGAGCTGTCTGAGTTAAAGTGAAATGAGACAGTCAAAGATGCAGCAGTGTTCTTCTTTTACATCACTGAGACTACAGGGAGACACTGAGGACCACTATCTACGGAGAGCCTGAAGGGACAAAATAACATGAGATTAATTGTGATTTAAATACGTTTTTAGTGAGTGATTCTGACCTGTATTACTGCCCGCTGACTCCTCCTCCTCCTTCAGCCTCCGCAGACACTCCACCTGGTCTCTCTCCACCTCCAACATGAAGTTACAGGTCGGGTGTCGTCCGGCCACCTTTGGAGGAAAAGACTTGTGTGTTACATCGGCTCTAAGTGGCGTCCATGCTGCATCAACCAGGAGATCATTACAACATCTCTTTTTCAGAGCAACGTGCAGAGAATAAATATTCAAACGTTACATTTGATGTGATTTCAAACATTAAAATAACTCAAAGACGTGTCGTTGTTTGCAATTGTTGCTTATCGATGACTTTTTTTATGGAGAAATTAAGAAAACGTTTAACTTAATATGATACAATGTTTAAACAATATTTAGTACATGTTAAGAAGCTTTATTTTGAAGTTGCCTCTGAAGTAGCGTTGGGACTGAATTAGACTCATAACAGCAAAGATTAAAGGTTGAAGTTGTGTGAGGGAAACCTTACAGCGCGGTACGCCATTTCAATCACATTGAACATTTTAATGAATGTAAGACGGCATCAATCACCGGAGCGAGGCAAAAGAAAACAGGCGCCTTACAACTTCTCCCTGCTGTTTTTGAAAGCTTCTGAATGTAAAGGCAGAGAGGGTTGAAGACATTACAGAAGCATAAACATTTATAAGGCTATGTACACGTATGGAGTAGCAGAGGACCCCGAGTGTGTATTAAAAGAGCTCAGACCTTGTTACAACGTCCCATCCTGTGAGCACAGAAACCACTGTGTCATCCTTTACTGGCATACTAGACCGGTGATTTAGCACAAATATCTGCTACACCTAAATCTCCTAAACTCCTAAAAATGACATTGGACGTTGTATTATTTTATACTTTCAATCAGGTGTTTTTCATTTCGGTGGTGCTTTTTAGTTTTCCTGTTCAAAACACTGCAGGCTGCACCGACTATCACAGGGCGTTAGCGTTAGATGCTAGGGCAGGTGCTTTTTGCCCGTTGAGCCGAAAACGTACAAACTGAACCTTGACCTCTGCGCACGGTTACACTCCCATCAGTGTGTGTGTTATTTCTTCATGTTGTCGTCCATATTCTGTTTTCATGTAAATTGTTTAAAGGATGTCGTTGGACGAGGCGCACAGAAGGAAAATCACAGTTATGATTAACAGATAAATACACAGTCAAGATAAGCTGCTTATAGCAACTCCCTGTGCAGCATGTGTGTGTGTTTGTGTGTATATGTGTGTGTGTGTGTGTTTAAAATCAGCAGACGCAGATGAACTAATGTTCTGTGAGCCACGTAAATCCTGCAGAGCAAACACTGAGACCCTGCCAAACAACAAACCAAAACAACCCACCATCCATATTTTGGTATCACAACATCAGCTTCAGAGTGTGTGTGTGTGTGTGTGTGTGTGTGTGTGTGTGTGTGTGTGTGTGTGTGTGTGTGTGTGTGTGTGTGTGTGTGTGTGCATGAGTTTAAGCTGCACTGTGATGACCACACAACATATTCAGTTTACGCAGTGTGTGTATTTGTTAAAGAAATAAGCGCCTGGTCTGATTCCAGCACTAATAAAGAGTTGTGTTAATGCTGCGGTCTGGTTGCATCACGGCTACATGAGGAATATTCTGACGTCACGGGCGCACAAGAGGCCGAATACAACACGCAAACGAAAACACTTATTGCCAACAGATTTAATATTCCTCAAGTTTAAAGGACCAATCAGTAAGATATCTACTGACTGAAATGATAAAGTGACCTTACTATATGATCAGACATTAAGGAAACATGTTGAAGTGCTGGCTTCTCTGACAACAATGCAGCAGCCAGTATGTCCTCCTTCTAACTTTAGATTCTGCTCCTGAATGCTCTGGATTTGTTTGGACCAGAGAAGGTAGGCGCTTTTAAGACACCCCCCCCACACGGCCAGTTTTGGACGCACCTCGGTTTGTCAGATATGAGAGCAGTTATCAGGTCAACAGGTGTTGCAGCGATGGAAGCGGGCAAGAGAAGTGGTTCAGATAGAAGTGATTGTACCCGACCTAAAAAGCCTCTGCATGTTTCTAATAAGCTCCACGAGCAGAAACGTGCTCAAACTAGGATCAATATTGGAGATGCTTTTGAAAAATGGAGAGAGGTTAGAACACAGAAAGGTTTACAGACCCATGCAGAGCTGGATAAACACTGAAGCTTCAGAGTCCACCACATGGTGACCTGTGTGAGCATCGACTCTAGAGAGGGGGGGGGGGGGGGAGACAGCTCTCTACAATGTTTGGAATTTTCTGCAGTACCCGTTTTAACCACTAGGTGTCAGAGTTACATACTGCTCCTTTAAAGTCAACAGATTTAACTATAATTTCTGCATTCTCTGCAGCTGTCACAGCACAACTTCATGCAATTTCATGTTGAACCAGAAGTGTTAGGTGCATCAATTACAGAAATCGAATCATCAAAAATGTGATAAAATATCCAGACCTCCTCAGAGAACGTGTGAAGATCCCTGCACAGAAAGAAGAGAAGGAAGCACTGAGCTTTGATCTGTTGCTCTGTCTTTCTTTCACACGAGTTCACCAGTCTGCGTCAGATTGTTGCTTTTTTGGTGGCTTCATCCAACTTCACCTCCTTTTCCATTTCACTCCTCTTTCTTCTTCTTCTCCTCCTCGCCTTACATCTCCTTTGATGTGTAAAATCAAAGGCGTTTGTAAGCCTGAGTGGCGTACCTGTCTCAGACCGGTGTGTGTGCTGACAGCAGGTTCACATCCTTTAGAACTTTCACACACAGACACACACACTTTACTACAAATGGATGCTGCTGACGTTGATGCCTATGTAAAATCCAAATACTCGCCACAGTGTAAATCTAAAAGAGTTAATTATTTTATCTTTTTAATTTTACATACTTTAATATTCCCTGAGGGAAATTCCAGTTTATACTCTGTTATTGTGGCATCTCACACACATAGACCCAAATCACACACATGCACAAACAGGACCTGTGGACATGCATTAGCGGAGAGATGTCTGAGTGGGACTGCTACACAGGGAGCGCACCACAACTAATGCGGGTTTGGTGCCTTGCTCAAGGGCGCCTCTGCAGTACTCGGGAAGTGCCCTGTCACCTCTCCAGCTACCAGAACCAACTTCCATATTTTAGTCCACACCAGAACTTTAACCAATGACCCTCTGGTTCCCAACACAAGTCCCTACAGACTGAGCTACTTCCGCCCCAACAACACACAGGTTGCATTGGAAAGGGTCTTTTTTGGCACTTATAGATTTCCAGTTCAAGTCTGACCTTACCATCAGACATCAGAGCAAGCTATGTTGAAGTGCTGGCTTCTCTGACAACAATGCAGCAGCCAGTATGTCCTCCTTCTAACTTTAGATTCTGGTCCTGAATGCTCTGGATTTGTTTGGACCAGAGATGGTAGGCGGTTTTAAGGCGACGCCCCACACGGTTTGCCAGGCAAACAGCAAACCAACAGGTGTTGCAGCGATGGAAGCGGGCAAGAGAAAAGTTTCTATCTCCACATCATCTTTGAAACATTTCACTTAATGGCACTAACTCGATGATGGTGATGATGGGAATGGGAGGATGGGTGGAAATGAGAGTTCGCGTGCAGAGACCATGAGTCAGATTGGCGCCTGCGGCGTCTCATGGTTCATCACTGCAGAGAAATCATCAAACGCTGAATTTGTCGGCCATCATGTTTGACCTCCAACAAATGACATTCTTCAACCTTTAGGAGACGGCTTCAGCGAAAGCTTCAGTCCAGGTGTTTGAAACTTCAACTAGCAGTGCCAACCACACATGTACAAACCACTGATCCACCTTTTTTGTGTTTTTTGTTTCAGATGCAAAACACCAGGAAGACTTATTCTACTGAGTCACATTAGATATCCCCTTTATAATGTGCAGTGACATGTACATACTGATGATTTTGCAGAATGTGAGAAACCGGCTGAACCAATGAAGACGAATGATCATGAAGAAGATAAATCTTTAGCCTGTTGTCGACTTGAGGAAATGAATCAGAGCGAACAGCCGAAAGTGCAAACATGGTATCAAGCAGCATCAAACAGGGAAGTGTGTTCCAATAACAGATCCCCAAAGCAAAGACTTCATAATAAAGAGGGTGAGCAGTCCTTATCTGAGCCAGTGAAAAGGATACATCAGATTACACAGACACAGGGGGGGAAATGTGTCCTGATTTCTTTCATCACAGTAATCACGCTGCAGGGGAGACCACCCAAGCCCCCCGCTTCCAACCCGCTCTTATTCTTGTTCCCTTTATGCACACATTTGGTTAATCTGCAGAATTTATCAGAACATTTTAGAGCAGGCCGTGCCTCGCTCGAGGGCTCTCTGCAGGAGAGGAAGGGAGGACCGCTGCTCGTTCATTTTCACCAGCTGGTTCCTTCAGTAACAAGCCACGATTATACTCTGACCTTTGGGCCTCAGCGAATCTAAGCCGTGCAAATAAAAATAGTCTTTGAGGATCCTAGACTGTAGCCCTATTCAGACTGCAGTTTAAAGCTGCAATATTTACGCCTTCAATCTGTTCTTCACATGTATTGTGTAAATGCAAAAAGCTTGTGATGGTCCGTGCTTTGGCTCGCAACTGGCAACCACAGCTGCCGGTAATTTACCGTTAAATTGAAGTAGTTCCAATAAAGTACCGTATTACAGTTTTACTGTGTTTATTACTGAGATAAACTGTATAAAGGTTTATAATATAACTGTTATTTTTACAGCAAATAACCGTATACAGGTTTATAATATATATGTCATTTTCATAGTCATTTACCGTAAACAAATAACAGTTGTCTACCGTAAAATTTACGGTTGCCCAAACAATATATCGAATGTCTTATACATTGTCATCGCCTTTTTTACGGTAAATTTCTGGCAACCACAGCTGCCAGTATTTTACCACATAAACACGCAGTTAGATACACACACACACACACACACACACACACACACACACACACTGCGCTGTGCTGCCCTGCTCTGACGGCACAGAGGGGGGATTACTTCATCCCCTCATTACACCTCTGCAACATTCAGATTGAAGTCGAAGCGTCACAGGAGCGTATAACATCGGGGCTTAAAGCGAAGTGATGACGACTGAGCTTAGCTACGGAACTTTTTGCAGAAAAAAAAAAGCAGTCTGAAAAGGGTTTCTGATTCATGAACTCATTTAGGTTTCAACCTCAGCTCCACCCCGGCTTCTCCATGTGCACTAGTATGAATAATATGCGATTTTTTGATCCAGCAGATGTCGCCCTTGAGCACCAGCATGAAACCAAAACAACTCGCGGTGCATTGTTGTGTTAGCATGCTAATGCTAGCGATCTTTATTATGCTCGTATCTTCACACTGCATGTAAATTTACCTGAAATGAGCGTGATCTAGAAACACAGTTAAGCAGTGAGTACAGTATGTTATTCTTCTTTTCTCTTGTCCCTCAATTAAACAACTTTTATACACGAGGGGAGGAGCCTGTGATGTAAACATGCTATAGATACTGCTCGGAAAAGACAGCGAGACTCAAGAGTTATTTTCAGAGGATTTTATTTTAAGTGTGTAAAATCACATATTCCTCCTTTAAACAACCCTTACTGGATTGTGCAGGATCCATTTTGTTACAGATTAGAAGATTTTCTCCAGATTTATTCAAGAAAATGTAAAAAACAAAAAACAAGCATTGAGATTCCTGTCAAATTTAGGGGATTGTAACTGATGCTTTTATCCATGGGGATTAAACAGTGCACAGAGTTTATCAGACAATACACACCAAATGTATACCAGATTAGGAGACCAACGAGACGCCAACACCAAAACAGAGCCGTTAATATTTTTAGAATCCCATTATACTCGGGTTGTGTTGTGGTGCTGGCTGCTGTACAATGGGGGGGAGAGCGTTTCATCCCTCATCGTGTTAATGTTCATGCTCACGGCACAAAAGCAACAAAATCAGAGCGCTATGCTTAATCATGAGCGGTTATGCCTCGCTGCTTTCTGTGGCCTAAATACTCACACACAAACAGATCTGAAAAAAAAAGTCTGTTTTTGTCTTTCCTTTAGAAGAAAACGACACTCACTCACACAGAAAGTACAATATATATTTATAAAGGTTGGATGACTTTAAGAGGCTTTTCTCAATCTTTTAGATACTCTGATGAAAAAGTAGTAGTTTCTAGCCCTTGGATGCAAGAGGATTTTTAGCCCTATGATTCATAACTTTGGCTGATTGAATCAGACTGAAACTTTTGTTGCTCGAGCTGTTCTTCAAATGAAATAAGTACATATCCTTCTAATTATGTTAAAGGCTTTATATGCGATTTTTTGATCCAGCAGATGGGTTCCAGCATGAAACCAAAACAACTTACGCTGCATTGTTGTGTTAGCATGCTAATGCTAGCGCTCTTTATTCTGCTCGTATCTTCACACTGCATGTAAATTTACCTGAAATGAGCGTGATCTAGAAACACAGTTAAGCAGTGAGTACAGTATGTTATTCTTCTTTTCTCTAGTCCCTCAATTAAACTACTTTTATACACGAGGGGAGGAGTCAGCCGGCCGTCCTGGCGATGTAAACAAAGTGAAGATAGGACTCTGAAAACTCTGAAAACATCACAGACAGTGGGACTCGGGTGTTACACCCATTGTAGACAGTCATGACTCACAGAGTTATTTTCAGAGGATATACTTGATTTATATAGGGCTAACCCTAACTGTGAAAAATCACATATAAAGCCTTTAAGGTCAACGTTTGGACAGATATCTTGATCATAAGCCCTCAAACAAACAGATATGAAGAAAAGATAAATACAGAGAAGGTTTGTAACTAGACTTTGATAACACCTCTGAAGATCGATGCAAAAGCCAACAACTACATCTGGGAATGGACGGGCCTCCCTCGTTGATTTTTCTAACGCTGCACCGTTCGGGAGACACACCCTGCAGTTTCCACTCAAATCCATCAGCTTGGGCTACAGGAAGTCGAAGGTGAGGAAGTCGTTTGAGCAGAGACTCAGCTGGCCTGACTGTCTGAAAACAACAAGTCCCAAGTTCCAATAGAACGTAAGTGGAATGCAGCGCGGACAGTGGACCAGGCCATCAATAGCCTGAAATATCGTTGGAGAACAATATAAGTCCTAGAAACCCAACATTGTGTACATTTTTTTTAATTTTGATGACAAAAAAATAGCAGGAAAACTCCTGCGCAATGTCTGCACGAATATGTTCAACAAGTATGGTGTGTAGCTCAGGCAGTGCTCTCTCTTTCTTTTGCAGGCTGCAGCTCTTAGTAAAAAAAAAAAAAAAAGGACTGAACAGATTCAGTTTTTTTTTTTTTTTTTTTTTAAGCGTCGGTACTTTTGGATACTATTGATCATTTGAATAATGGAGATTGCATCGTTTTAAAATGCTGGGTATTGAAAAGTATTGAAATATCAAACCTGTCAATCATCCTCCATTAATGTTGTGAAGACACGTCTGATCAGGCATGTTTCTGTGACATGTTACTGAAAACAGGAGGTGTGTGGTCTGGTGGCTCGGCTGGATCCTGTCCTTCAGTCTGCGGTCTCCACTTTGTCAAAATTGCGGAGTGGGAAGACGGTGGAAGAGGAGAACCGGACTAATCTGCTGTTATTATCCTCCACCTGCTGCTGCTGCTCTTTTTGACCTCGTCATCTTCATCCTTTTTAAACACAGGCTTCTGCCGTGTGCAGCCCTGTTCCCTCTTCCATTCAATCACAGCACTTTGCACCATTAAAGCGCGCCTTGTAGAGAAGCCCGCAGTAATCTCACACACTTGTTAAAAGGTTTGAGTCTTGCAAAACATCCAATTATAATCGACCGAGCTGACGGCTGAAAGCCTTAAAAAGTTAAAAAGTTCCCCTAAGAAATGTACCAGTTCTGAATGTTTGACAGTTGAATTTTCTCCCTGAGGAATATTTGGCTTTAAGGGAATTAACCTCACTGAAGATAAAACCCAATAAGCTGAATTCTCGGACAGGTAGGTGAATTTTGCAGTGGAGCAGGGGGCTCTGGAGGCTCATCATCAGCAGCCACCATGTTGGAAATCCTGTCTCAGTTTAACTTTCAGTCAACTTAACGACAGGCTGAGAGCTGAGGCAGGTTTTGACAAACTTTAGATCCTTCAGTCTTTATATTTAACCACTACATGTCTTCATCTTTGTTTCAGTCTCTTTCCAGATATCACTTCTCAGTGTCAGAGTGTGGGCTCTCCGGTGGATCGTCTGTGGACAGCATAGCAGATATTGCTATTAGTAACCATTTCTATTCATTCACATCTAACAGGGTCACCCGGCGCATTTGCCAGAGGCTCCCCGTTTTGCATTTGCGTCGTGCAGCTCATGAATCGACTGACATTATGTCTGCATCAATAAAACTGGGAAAACAAAAAAATAAACGTTCCTTTTCTTTCCTCCGTTGTTGCACACAATATCCACATTTTCTGCTCTTTGATTGTCTGCTCAGTTTGTGTTACCCTGTGTCTCTCCCCCACTCAGGTTGCCTTCAGGTAGAAAGGGGCGGAGCCAGTTAATTTGATGTCATGCACCTGAGCAGACTGGGCCTGAGTATTTAAGATGGCATCTCTCTCTCTCTCTCTCTCTCTCTCTATCTCTCTATTCAAATGAGCTTTATTAACATGACAGAACAACAATCTATGCTGCCAAAGCAGTACAGAAAACATTTTGAACAACAAATGATTACAATATATACAGTAAACAAATACAACGTCTCTCTCTCTCTCTTTTCAACACTTACTTTGGTTTGTGCTCATTGCATCACCACTGATTTACAGGCTGCATATTCTCTTATTAGGATACCCTTGCCTTAGTTTTTAATCAGTTTTTGTTTACATAACTTTAAAACAGGGTGGTGCTGGTCTCCCTGTTTGTCCAGCTCAATGAGTCTTGGTTGTGACAAAGTAAAAGCTTCGGTTTTTCTTCGTTTCTCTACATTCTTACATTTCACTTCAACCCGATTAGTCGTCAGAGAAGCATTTCGATACATTCCAGGACTGAATTGCGCCGACACATTTCAACAGTTTTTTTCTGTTTACTTCAGGTTACATTTCTAACCTCACAGGTCTGTAAATCTCTACTCTGCTGTTTTAAAAGCGCACGAGAGGTTCCTCTGTCGTCAAGAAAAACACATCCTAAACAGTGTATCAGGCGTCTGCTACATTTTGTTCTGCCAGATAATATCAACTAAAAACAACTTGGATGACCTCCAGGCCGAGCGCTGCCTGGCAGTGTCTACGTTTTCAACATGATCCCCTCTCCGCTGGCTCGTTCCTTATAAACCCAGTTTTCTCTTTGAATCCTGCTGTGATTTGATTTAGATCTGGATATCCTGCAGCCCATGTTCAGGCGGATGAACTTAATATGCCTCTGTGGGCGGGAGTGTGTTCCCACCTGAGTCCCTCTGCTCTCCTCTGGTGAACTGAGGCTGCAGAAATCATACACAAACAGGTACATGTAGATATCATTTTGACCACGGATAATCACATCGGCTATCACCTGGATAATTTCTGTATTTTTTTTAGGGACTTGCTTCTCGAGTACTGCACTGCTTACTGTCCAGTTTGCAACTTTTAATTTTTTTTAAATTTTTATTATAGTAACACCCAATGGAAAAACAAAAACACAAGAGGTACACTTCAGGACAAAACAAAATACAGTAAAACAAAGAAAAAAACAAACAAAAGAAATAAAACAAAAACAAACAAAAAATTTAAAAGAAAAAAACAAGACCCTTCCCGCCTCCATCAACCATCAAACCAGTTCCTGCCCCCCCCCCTCATCCCACCATCCCACCCCAATCTTTATAAATGGAAGATAAGAATAGAGAAGAGTCAGTTACTCAACATATCAGCGAACATTCGTAACCGAACAGCTTTCATCTAACCGTAAACCAGGAAAGGTAAAACTAAGAAAAGCACCTCTCGTCCAATCAGAACACTCCGTCCAAATTTAACGTTGTGTAATTGTTGGTTTCAGGCAGTTTTTTTTGTTTTTTTTCTGATGGCACATTTATGTGTCCACTTCTTTCTATCTTAACACAGAATATCAACGAGCCTCCTTCTTAAATACCGACATGTTTCCATTCCAAACTCGTCAAACAAACCGGCTTGTGCAGCGGGCTTCATAACACTATAAATCTCTATGAACATCCACTCACATTGTCCCCTTTGTGTGTGTGTGTGTGTGTGTGTGTGTGTGTGTGTGTGTGTGTGTGTGTGTGTGTGTGTGTTCATTGGAGCCTGCACAACCATCTACACATCTGCAATCAACCCACCTACAATCTCTGGAAGATAAAAGTCTTGACTCAGTCTTCCACTCCTCTCCAGATTGATCGTTTACCCAGCGTGGTATTTATCTCATGCTCTTCACAAAGTTTTTGAAAGTACACTTTGTTTTGTCACATTAACCCCCCCCCCCCCCCCCCCCCCCCCCCCCCCGTCTTTCCCCCATCCAGATCTCCCCCGTCTCCAGATCTCCCTGCCCATCTGCCCTCCACAAATCTGCCCCCCCCAGCTCCAAGACCCCGAACCTCCGTAACTCAGCCAGCCTCTGAGTCCAAAGATTAAGGAAACGCAGAAACTACCACCCCGCTCACACATGTCAGATTGTCCTGCTTCAGACCAGCCGGTAACCCATGGCAACATAAGACTTTGTACGATAAACACAGCTCCTGCCATGATCTGGAACTCAGTTTGGGTCTGTATTGTGGGTCTACCTGCATGTTTTGAATCAATGACAAGGGTAAAGAAAAGGAAGTGTCCAACCAGAAGTCACTATTTGTTTTAGCTAAGATCCCTGAAAAATCATCGATGTCTTCCTGAGTGTTTTCTCTCAACGAAGACAACAAATGTTTTCAGAAAATGCCATTTTTGACTAGTTAGGAGAAAAAATGTTTAGTCCTTACCTACAGCCAATGTAAGTGTGTAAGCCAGGGGTTCCCAAACTTTTCAGGTCGTGACCCCCAAAATAAGGGTGACAGAAACTGGGGACCCCCCACTGTTCTTTAAGGTGGTTAGTTAGGTATATAACGTAGCGACAGCCACGCACACACTAATAAACCTATCCAAAAACTAGGAACACAAAATAATACAACAGCCTAAAAACAATAAAACATGTACACATTAATTTCACTTAATGATACCGTCTTATAAAATATATACTTATGCACTTTTAAATTATTTTTTTTATTTTTTATGGAAGGCATCTCGCGACCCCCCTCTTGGTGGCTGCCGACCCCCCTGGGGGTCCCGACCCCCACTTTGGGAACCACTGGTGTAAGTAGTTGTTAAGCGAAGTCTTAGGGCTCAAATATTCTTGCACTTGAACCCCGCGTTTGCATAGACAACCTGCTGTGTAGTGAACATAAATGTTCACATGCTTGCCTCTGTACAAGGCGTGTTACCGGAGGATTCCACTAGAGGGAGCACCACATAAATCAGTCGGCTTAAAACACCGAAGTAGACATGACCTGTCGCCAGCTATGCAGCGGCAATGACACATCATAGTGTCTTCTAAACTTTCCGCAAATTGTCTCTCATCTTGGCATTTCCTGTCTTATCACCATCCAACTCTACACTGCTCCTAGTGGTTATATATGCAGATTACATCTTGTGGACGCGTATAGCTTTAATTTCTGAGGACGTGCACAACCCCCGCTCCAAACCACTGCAGGATGTCATGTGTTCGGATCAATTTGCCCTCATATCTCTTCAGACTTTCATTGACAAACCTTTTTGTTTTCACAGGAATATTGCATGCAAACTAAAAAGACTTATTTTGTTATTTGTTGTTAGAATAAAAATGTATTTAAATTTTCAGCTGAAAAACAGCAGTATGTCGGGGTTTATCAGTTCCTTCTGAAGCGCCCTCGAGCAAAGAGAGCGACTTAATCCCGAGCAGAAGATAAATGAGGGACAGCTGGAGACTTGGCTTTTGTAGCCTTACTAGAGGAGACAGCGTTTCTTCATAAGTTATGCGCCACATTAGTTTGGCTGATTTGAACGTTCTTGACAGCCGCGGTCTCCTCTCAGTCAGAGGAGGCTCATGGGAAAAAGAGAGTGTTTATCCTGTGAGGTTGGATCAACACAGAAGAAGACAGATCATGTGTGACGGAGTGACAGAAAGAAGTGAGATATCAGCTGGAGACGACCGACTGTGAGACCCTTTTTCTGACAGATGACATAAAGGAAGGAGAAAGAAGAAATGCATTGACGTGACTTCAGCTGCCCTGAGACGATATTATATATATTATTTTCTCTATGAACATGCTGGAAATTATGGGAAATTGTGTTCAGAAACCAAAAAGTGAGACACATTAGACTTGCTGTAGGCGACAACCAGTCGAAACCAGAGAGCAAAAAGAAGCAAATTCTCAAATTTAGGGAGCAGAAAAAAGTGACATATTTGATATAAATGTCTTAAAAGCACTCATTGAATGTAGAAAAACAGCTGCAGAATGAATGAATTTCTAATTTAGTCTTAATTAATCTTTGTTCTTTCCATTTTCAGTGGTATTTTTGATGCAGATAATCACATATTTCGTGACTGATTACACACAACATGCTCAAATATTCACAAATATTCAATGGCTGTGGTTGCTGCGATGTGAATATCCGTTGGTTTTGTTGCCCCATGTGACAATAATATGAATCTTTCCACTTTGCAATTTGAACAAAAACAATATTGAGTCTGCTACTGATGGTTATTTTCATTATTTGGTCCAATGTGAGGAAGAAGTAAAAAAAAAAAAAACTGTAGAAATTGGCAAGTCTTTGTTCTAAAACGTCTTTGAGGGTTGCGCTAAATGTTTATTTTTAATCACAAAAAAAAGTTAGTGAGTGTTCAAGAGCCCAAGCCGACATCTTCATCATCAAGATCATTCAGTTTACTGTCATAAGAGGAAAGAATCGAGGAATAGAATCGCCATTCACACACTGATGGCAGATGTTTCTAAGTATTGAGACCTTCAGAAGTAACTAATCCCATTCATTCGCATTCATACACACGCCGATGAAGCAGCGGGAGCAATTCAGGGTTAAGTGACTTGCCCAAGGACACATCGGACATGTTGCTGCAGGAGCTGGGGATCAAACCCTCGAACTTCCGGTTGAGAGACGACCGAGCCGCCCCTAAGCATCGGTTATCTCAACCTCTGGACATTTAATCAACGACTAAATTAAAACATAAGCAGATAATTAACCAAACTAAAAATGGAAAAAAATGAAGTCTACTACCTTTTATTCTAATATTTTGAAATTAGGCAAATAGTATGTGTTACTCCTTTACATATTTAAATATCTTTACTTATCAATCCTTGAAAATCCGATTTTATTTCTTGTTAATATCACGGTGTAATTTGTATTTATTTTTTTAAATGTATGCTGTAAGAAAATAAGAGTAGGTATTGAGTTGTGGACTCACCATGAGCGGACAGGTGGAGAAACACAGCATGACAAGGAGCAAACTTTTCATCTTTAAATTCTCCTCCGGTGGAAGAAAAACAGAAAGACTTCATTTAAACTCCACTTCAGACGTTTTCATCCCGTTTTTTTTTTTTTTTCAAATTCCATGAAGGTGGGGTTTAAAAAAAAAAAATCAAAAATCAAAAAGCGCTGAAATGAAATATTTAAAGCCAGAGCCGGTGAGGTGGTGTATCCACGTCGGTGTCTAAACACAGAGCTGGACGTGCAGAGATGTCAGCCCCTCCGCAGCTGTGTGCGCAACCGTCAAGTTTACTGTGAAACACTCAGTCACTTCCGGTAGGGATTTTCAAAATAAGTCATGCGATATTTGGAACAAAGGGAATTCCAGAAATTTGGCATGAATGTACAAAGAAAGGAATGTAGCCTAATTTAAAATGTACTATCTTGTTTTTAGCAAATGATGGCTCCTATTGGCCGATGATGTCCACCGCCTCCAGTTCAGGGTTCATCCCTGTTCTTTAATGACCACTAGAGCACAGATGGCTGCGATCCAGACCACTTCAGTCCGGACAATCAGGTCCAAACAGAGGGCCTGTGTGAAACATTTTGTCCTACAATAGACGGAGACCGGGCAGGATAACAGGAGGATGAGTCACATGGGTTTGTTTGGTGACTCAAACTCTGACATCCGAACACTCAGCGAGCTGGACCTGGGGATTTCCAGGACCTGAACTTTGAAACACACTGTTGATAATGTCTTGGTCTTGGTCTTGGTCTTGGTCTTGGTCTTGACTCTGCCTCGATCTTTTAATGTCTTGGTCTTGGTCTTGGTCTTGGTCTTGACTCGGCCTCGATCCGTTAATGTCTTGGTCTTGGTCTTGGTCTTGACTCGGCCTCGATCCATTAATGTCTTGGTCTTGGTCTTGGTCTTGGTCTTGACTCTGCCTCGATCTTTTAATGTCTTGGTCTTGGTCTTGGTCTTGGTCTTGACTCGGCCTCGATCCGTTAATGTCTTGGTCTTGGTCTTGGTCTTGACTCGGCCTCGATCCATTAATGTCTTGGTCTTGGTCTTGGTCTTGGTCTTGACTCGGCCTCGATCCATTAATGTCTTGGTCTTGGTCTTGGTCTTGGTCTTGACTCTGCCTCGATCTTTTAATGTCTTGGTCTTGACTCGGTCTCGATACCTAAATGTCTTGGTCTTGGTCTTGACTCGGTCTCGATACCTAAATGTCTTGGTCTTGGTCTTGACTCGGTCTCGATACCTAAATGTCTTGGTCTTGGTCTGGGAGCACTCTGGTCTCGGTTAGTGTGGTCTTGACTACAACACTACTAGTATCCCGGTTTCTGATTCCTGCACCTGAAATCACGGCACAAATTTGATCGCCCACTCAGACACAGAGACCATCATGACAGACAAAAGGATCTTCCTGTCTGACCTCAGCAGCTGCAGTGTTTATTTAATATATTGTACAAAGGAGGAGGAGGTCGTATATAGGATAAACTGTCTCTCTCTCTCTAAAGGGAGAAGCAGAACAGAAAGACACATCATGAAAAACATTCCTCTCCAGTATGAACATACTCTCTCTCACATGTTTGTGTCTCGTACAGTAAACTCAGGGAGGCCGAGTGAGGGTGAAGTGGCACCTTATTTACACAAAGCCAGAGAGCGTCGGCCGCCCTGCTGTGAGCTCCAGTGTCAACAGTGTGCACGCAGACTACTCAAAGCAGTCGCTCTGTGTTCAACTGCTTCCTATGCTTTATGGTGTGTGTATAAACCTGAATTTAAACAGTTCGGTTGATGAGCGCATACTGTTTAACAGAGTGTACCCATCCTGAGCCGTGCGAGGGGAAGAGAGTGTTATCCAGTATCTTTTAATTCTCTGATTGAATTCTGCTTTTTTATTTTTGTTACTTGTGATTTTATAATTTTTATGTTTCCCGTGGCGCCGCTCTGCCAGCGACCCGGACTCAAGTGGGGCTTTTTCAGCCGGCTGAACGTTTGCAGCACTTTGAGTACAAGACAAATTTCCCCCAATGGGAAAATAAAGTGTATCAAATGGTATCATATCTAATCCTTTCCTATCCTATCCTATGTCAAGTTATGGTGTTTTCACATATTTTCACATATATTTTGCACTTTAACATATATATCTTTGATTGCACAGCCACAAATTTGCACAGCTCTGGACAACCCCCTATATTGTTATTGCACATTTACCACTGTCATCACTGTTTTTTGCAAACTTACTTCTCCTACCTCCAGCAAGTATTTTTACATTCAATTGACAAGCCTGAATAAATGTTGTATTTCATTTTTCATTTTTTTTAAACCAGTAAGAATGTTAAGTTAAATCCTTGATGTATAAATCTCTTCCTATTCTTATTTTTTATATTCTACATGCTTATTTATGAATCTATTCTTATATTGTTTTATTTGCTCTGATAACCTGCTGCTGTAACACCACAATTTCCCAGTTTGGGATCAATAAAGTAATTCTATTCTATATGAAAATGTCCCTACATTTTGGGAGCAAGCTGCCCCCCGGTGGTGGAGTGAACGTCCAAACTCCTTTAATCTGCAGAGTCCCTCTGCACCTTTAAGAAAAAGCTAAAGACCCAGCTCTTTATGAACACCTACCACCTTATTGATGATGCTGATATTTAGGATGGTTTTGATGCTGATTAGAACTCTCAAGAACAGCTGTTGACCACTGTCTGCCTGTAGGGAAAAAGATAGATGATTAAAAAAACATCAATTTTAACTTACACATTTTTCCACTGATTTATGAGGAGAAGAAGCTACATGAAGAATAAAGACAAACAATGTAATACAACAACATGCCTAATTGTAGGACTTATATTTCAGACATGATCATAGAGAAACCTAACTCTCTTAGTAACACCTGCACACCCACAGAGATTACTCCCTGCTCACTCTTTATGTGCCGTCACGACTATGATGGAAGTCAGACATATGGCTCTTCACAACTTATCAGAATTTTCAAGACCTCCATCATACGAAAAAAAAAACGGTCCTTACCATTACTCACCTTTTATCCTTTCATGAAAGTCTGTCACTCCACAAATTGAGTTTTATCTCAAGCCTTCACATCCCTCTTCTGAACGGGGGTCAGTTTCTTAGTGTTCCTCAGGGATCTGAGTTATCGACGTAGAAGTGCAAGACATTTCTTTCTCTCCCCGACATGATCAGAGGTAGATGCTCTGAAATGGAAACTCCATTTCATGCTTGTGTGACGCATTTTGTTGAGTTCTTTCTTGCCGTCGTTACAGAACACTTTTAACAAAATCAAGACGCGTCAGAGCGACTTTTAGCCCTGTGTCGCCATTGAAAAGCTTAATCAGCTAGCCTAACTTTGCTGTTTATTGATTTCTATTTGTCATGTGTACGTCTGACAGGAGCCTCTCTGTGTGGAGTCTGCATGTTCTCCTCGTGCATGTGTGGGTTCTCTCCGGGTACTTCGGCTTCCTCCCACAGTCCAAAGACATGCTCGTTAGGTTAACTGGAGACTCTAAATTGTCCGTAGGTGTGAATGTGAGTGTGTCTGGTTGTCTGTCTCGATATGTCAGCTCTGTGATTGGCTGGTGAACAGTTCAGGTTGTAACCCCGCCTCTCGCCTCACGCCCCCTGTGACCCCGAACACAAAAAGCGGTGTAGATAATGGATGGATGGATGGATGTGTATGTGGATTAGAGTTTTAGATCATGTACCTTGATTATTTATTGTTTATTTATTCTTCTCTTATTCATTATTCTGGTTATTTTTCCACCTGCACAGCACTTTATTTGACTTAAAGCTCACATATGATGCAAAATACACTTTTTCAAAAGAAAGATCTTTCAGTAGGTTTTTTCCTTCACTCTAATGTGTTACATCTGTGTTGTAATGTATGTGTCATAGTGGATGTCACCATCTCGCTGGCTGCAAAACAAATCTGCCTATTAAGTTCAAAGTCCTTCTCCTTATTCTTCAAAGCTCTCAACAACCCGACCCACCTCCTCCCTCTCTGATCTGCTCCACCTCCACACTCCTTCCTCGCTGTCTGCGCTCCTCTGAAGCCAGCCTCCTCTCTCCATCAATCAGGACCAAGCAGAGAACCTGTGGGGTGACAGAGCCTTTTCCATAGCTGCCCCCTCTGTCTGGAATATCTCCCCCCAAACACATCCGGGACTGTACCGACCTGCCACACCTCAAATCCCTGATCAAAACCTTTTCAGACTTCCTCTTCTTGCTAATCTTGTGTTTTGTGACATTAGTTAATTATTTAGTTTCCTACTTCTTCTTCTTTCTGAATGTAACTCTGTCAAGAGTCTTTGAGTCTTTTGAAAAGCGCTATATAAATAAAATGTATTCATTTTATTATTATTATTATTATTATTATTATTATAAATAAATTAACTGAATTTGAAGTTTGAGATTTGCTGTTATTTTATCATTTTCACATATTTGGAAATATAAATAAATTCTGTCTGTTTTGTATTGTTTGTATTCACCTCACAGAAATAAACTGGCTGTCAGCTGAAAACTTAATTTATATAATTTGGTTAATAAAGACGTTACTGGGGGGTCGTGGTAGCCTAGAGGTTAGCACGCGTGCCCCATGTACGGAGGCTATAGACCTCCAAGAGGGGACACAGGCCACATTCATTTCCCGCATGTCATTCCCCCCCCCCTCTCTCTGATTTCTGACTCTACCCTCTGTCTTTTCACTCTAATAATAAAGGCATAAATAGCTAAAAAATCAACATTAAAAAAAGATGATGTTGCGTTTGTTCTGCACGATTTATGAATCAAATGATTTGAGCAGAAGATTTGTTTCAAACTGTCGTTTGAGTAGAGTTTCTTTTTGGAGACTAAAATGACACATGTACTTTTATCCTGAAGAGCCAATTACGACAGAGAACGTGTTTTCTACAGGAGTGATCTGTGAGATCCTCTAACAACAGAGATCACTGCATGCCTCCCGGTTCTCTTTCTTTGTGGATTCACAGTTTACAAACACCACACTGACATCTAGTGGTGAAGTGTCCTCTGTGTAGACTCCTGCAGAGGCCCGTTCAGAATCAACAGTCTGATCGAAATCTACCTCTAAATCAACTTCACTCGTCCTCCATCGTGATGCTCTGATGATGGGCTTCATTACATTTCTTAAGACACATCACCGGCCTCTTAAAAGGTCAAAGGTTAGCGTGCCATGTTGTAATGGATCTGTCGAAACTGAAGAAGAATGCCTGGGGTTGTTGTTATTACTGCATCAGAACAATAAATAACAACAGGATTATGTACAGAAAATCAGATAAATAAAGTAAATTAGGCTATAACATGAGATTATTGTATTGCACATGATTGTATCTCAAAGGCTGATTCCATGTGCACACTTTTAGACACATATATATATTTTTTTATTTATTTAACAGATGTATGCAGTTTTCAGATTCAGACAACTTTATTTATCCCCAGAAGGGAAATTCAGTTCCACAGCCTACAGAGCTGTTGAAGGAAGCAAAGACAACAGTAAAGGAAACAAACACATCAAAGCAGCATTCAGTTACATTCACATGTCAGTAAAAACAAATCAACAGACCAAATGAGAAGCCAGCGCTATCAATCTAGAATTTCATAAATACAAGATTTTTATAAATACATGAATGAACCCCACAGGACCTCACTGTACAGTAACAGTCCATACAGTAAGTCAATTAGAATTGTTCAGCATTTAACAGCCTGATAGCTGAAGAGATAAAAGAGTTGGAGTATCTGTTGATGGTTCTCCTTGGAGGGGCGAGATAGCGCCATCCAGAGGGCATTAAAGAAAAGACAGATGAGAGAACGTATCCCGGTTCATTTTGTGATTCAGGCTGGATTAGTTTCTGTTTTCATTATCGGGCTTTCTTTGAGACACAAAAGGATGTCAACACAGCACATGCAATCTTCACTGTTTTAACTCCAGCGTTTGATAAACAGCACCCTGACGTAAACTCAACCGTTTCAGATCTTACTTCATGCCTGACTCAATGAATTTAATTAACGTGTTTACTAATCCTCTTAAGGCTGCAGGAGTTGTGCAATCGCTCCATGAAGTTCTGTGAAGAACTGTTGTGTAAGGTTTGAAACATGCATGACTTGCAATTATAGGCCCATCTGTGGCTGTGTAGCCTGAATGCCAGTTTGTTTTTTTAGTTTGTTTTTACTATCAATCCTTTGGAGGCATGTGGGCAGCACTCGAGTCCAAGACGGATATACCCAGCCGGCCTATCAAATGATAATGTGTTGTGATTACTGGCATTGTAGCTATAAATCTATCTTAATCATTGTTGTTGTTGTTGTTGTTGCTCTGTTTCTCTTTTTCCCTCCCTCTCTTTCTGCATAAACCCTCCATAAACCCCAACACAGTTTCCGCAGCCAGAGTCTGGTTCTCTTTCAACTTTCAGCTTTATTGATTTCCCCGAGGGGAAATTTGTTTCGCAGCCAGGTGAGAACAATATGAAAACAACAAACCATATAGAACACAGGCACATAGACTCAGACAATAAAAACAACAAACACAGTGAACGACATTAAAGAGTTCATCAGATAACAACAGGAAACTGAGAATGTCTAAAAACGTCCATAAAACCATCATCAATTGTCTCGTGTTTCACTCACTACACCCTGAAGAAAGGGCAAGCCGATACACGTTGGTTTATTTTTAAATGTTTCTAGCCCCATTGACTATTTTTCAAAACATCCTGAGTGCCTCGACCTGGATCATTTATGTCTTTTGGTCTTAAGTTTTCCTCCACTTCTTTTTTTAGTCTGGTTTTGTTCGAGGGTTCTGCCTGTTCAGAGACAGATTTCCCTCTCCTCTGTAACTTTGCTAAATGTTTCTAAGTGCTGTGCTCATGGTTAATGTTGGGTCTTTGCCTGCTAGCATATGATCTAGAGACCAGTGCTTCTCAACTGGTCTCGCCTCAGGACTGCACCACCAACTCTTTATGAAGAAATCGCGACCCAAGTTTCAGATATTTCTCAATCAATGAGATTTGCTTCATGAAACATTATGCAATTTGGACCTCAGACGGTACAAAACACATGACAGAACAATGAGATGAAACAAAACAAACATGATTTTTAGACTATTTTTTTCCAGGCACACTTTCACCACTGAAAACGACTCCACGTCCCACTTGTGGGTCCCGACCCCCCAGTTGACAACCACTGGTCTAGACCTGCTCTATATGTGAAGTGTTTTAGAAAACATTATGAACTGATGCTAAAGCCTACAAATAAAGATTGTTTGATTGAATAACAAATATGATCAAAGGCTGTGCCGCTATAGGTCGGCTATCTTTCAAATAAGAAACGCCTTTGAGGGAATGAAATGTGCGACAAAGAGGCCAAAAATAACAATTAACTGAATACTGAAAACCCCAGATGCAGTATTTAATGAAGTTAATCAGTTTTTGAGTTGTTTATCAAATAGAAAATTGGTCTTTTAAGCCAATAGCCTATAAACTGTTACCTTCCAGCAATGTAGTCCAAGCCAAATAAAGAGACAAGGAACTTTGTTGAAAGAAGTGTATTTATTTGAAAGTAGGCCTATAGCATAGCCGTATAACACAGCTTATATCGTATCGTAATCATAATCGTGTTGATACGTTGAACTTTTTCCTGGTTAACATGTAGCCTACAATACTGTCAAAGCTTAAAACCCCTTTCAGCCTTGTTGCCTAGAAACAGTAACCTGGGCTACTAGCTTTATAAACAACAAGAGGACGGACTTGCAAAAAATATTAGCCTACTACCTGCATTATTTATTGTTCATTATCTATTTATTAACACAAGGACAAATACAAACTCAACTGCTGCTAATGCACTTTTCTACCCACAAGATGGCGCCCAGGTCTGCAGTTTGTGTGTGTGTGTGTGTTTTGAAGCTCCCTCCCTCCATGTCGTAGTCTGACCTCTTTCCCGCGATGACAGTTTCCTGCAGGCTGTGTCAGACGGGACCTGGTCGTCCTCACAGCGGGATGTATTGGAGGGGAGACGGGGTTACCGGAGTTTACTTGGTCGACATGCAGAGGACCGGGCTGCTGCTGCTGGACTGAATTCTAATTTAATTTCCAAGGACGAGCGGAAACAGGTGAGTGTGTAGGAAGAAGTTGTGTGTGTTGTTTTCTCGCTGGTGTTTGGTTTACGCAGTGCTGCTTGGTGGTTAAGCCCTTGCCCAGATACGTGTCACTTTGAGGAGAGAACGTCACGCCGGACTCCATTCAAAAAAATAGTAATTTAACAGTTACCGCGGTTTACGATACATTTCTTCACACCGTGACCAAAGATGGATGTACATTTTAGGTAGAGTAGCTCATCATATTTCATTCGGCGCTATAAAATAAAACCAAACGAAACACATTTCCGTAGATCACCTGCTCTCGAAACAGCTTCCCGCTTGCCGTCGCCCTCCACGGCGGTGTGTTTTGGCCGCAGTGGATGGTGGGGAAAACGGACCAGGTAGTTTTTAAAAGTTAAAAACACAACTTAATAGTGGTGTTAATGTACACTGTATGCATGCCGAATTGAAAAATACTCCAAGTTTTAAGTATTTTTTTCAAATTTAATCAGTCTTGATGCTACCATATTTCCCGAAAAATACAGTTGACAAAAAACTACATTTAGTCAGAGGACATACGTGTGACGTCCTACAAGAGTGAGGACATTGGAATGACAGTTCTGCCTGCAGTCTATGTACATAATACAGGCTGTGAAAACATCACGCAGACTTATCAGATATCATTCCCATGAACTTCTGACAGATACAACATTGAAGAATATTTGGCCTTGTGATCATTAGTTGACAGCCAGCAACAAATCAGTAATTTGCATGTGACCAACTTTTTACTGCATAGGCTACTTGTTGAAAGAAAATGTTTATTATAGGGCCTCTAGAGTACACCTATAATCATGCAATTATCTCTGGTATTCTTTTTGTTAAATGATTTGAGATATTTAGAGACAATAGGATATATAGACCTACATCTTAAGATTTGTAGAATGCTTTTTTTTCTTGAATATCTTCTTTTTTTTAAAAGCTGGACAGTGTTTTGGTGTCTCGATGTTTTGCCCAGTTGGCTGCTGTTAAACTTATATATTCCGTTTAAGAACCAATACAATTTATAAGAAATGCACAGCATCCCAATAGATCTTTTATATGAGATTCTTAAAAGTAAGCTTGCTGAATATTTGTCATTCTCCATCTTGTTATGTATTTTCCTTTACCTTCCGCTCTTTGCAACAACTTTACTTTTTCCAGTGTATATTAAAACACTAATATTTGCTGTAAATCTTTCCCAAAAATGCATTTTCTTCCCCAGAGGAGAAATGAGTAACAGGATGGAGGGTTCGAAGGGACCAGGCAACAAGAACGGACCCATCGCAGCGCCCAGCAGCCCAGTGAGCTCCACCGTAGGCCCACCTCTGGCCCCAGAAGAGCTGGCGCAAGAGCAACAGTCGTCTCTGACAGATGTCACCCAAATGTGGATTAAATATGCAAAGACTTTTGCCATCATCCTACCGATCTACGTCCTGGGATATTTTGAGTTCAGCTTCAGCTGGGTTCTGATCGGACTCGCCATGTTGTTCTATTGGAGGAAGAACCACGGCACTAAGGACTACAGGATAAACCGTGCCTTAGCATTCCTGGACCATGAGGAGAAGGTCGTGAGGCAAAGTGTGCCTACTGCTGAGCTGCCACCATGGGTAAGACCCTCCAACTTTCTGACAGTTCTTGTGCTATCAATATCAAGTAATCACTGCTTTGCACTCTGACTCATTTGCACGCTAAATCCTCCGGCCTACATTGAGTATTAGATGTCAAACATAGACTCCCTGCCTGCCTGCCAAACAAGCTTATAAAGATAACTGAGTTCACTCCTGTGGCCAAAATGTTACCGTTGTTTGTCTTCCCTCTGCTTCAAAACATTCATTTTCTATCCTACCTGTTTCCTCGAAGAAAAACAGACTGAACATCCAAGCTAACAACATTTTTGAGTTTTTCACAACATCCAGTCCGGTTTAAAGAATCCCATCTGTGACCTCTGATTCCCTTGTTTGGGTTTGTGGTGAAGCTTTCCAAACATTTGCACTTGAGGTGTTGAAACAGCATCGGAAACTTGAGCTGAAACTTAATACACAAGACATACAGCTCAATACTCAAAATATGGATACTGGGATAATGGATTTCATTGGTGGAAAAGGCTTTTTCAGGCAGTATACTTGACAACAAACAGAGAAAATGACCTTGTTTTTGGCAGTTAGATACTCCAAAGTGACCAGGAGTTGGAGACCTCATCGGAGGTTCCCCAAAGAGTTTCCCTGTATTAAACTGACATTCTTGTAAACTGGTTTCTGGAAGATGTTAATCATATGGTTTTGTTGGGTTATAACAAGAAGGACGATAGAACAAACCAGAGATAAAAAGAGATTCCATCAGCTCTCAAATTTCCATCCACAGGGAAAAACAAACTTTGTTGCTTGTTTAAATCAGTTCCCACTGTTATTAAAATTCCTGGAATCCAAGAACGCTATAAAAAATGGGGTTTCCAAACTGACTTTGAACACAACATTGTTTGGCTTTTCAAATAAGGACACGAGAAGGAAGCCACCAAATTAGTCTTTAATGGACTAAAGTTTTTCTCCTCTGGACCCCCCTCGCTGACTATTTCCTCTTTCTGGATTCTTCATTGTCTTGTTTAAGCCCCTGTAGACAGGCCAAATAGCATTACCGCTTTTTTCCAGCACATCAAAGTTGATGTAGTTACAAGACACCTTCATCTGAAGCATAGGGCTAGTCCATTGCCGTTGCAAAAACAGTCTTATCAAAAGTGCAACATTTTCTACAACGCCTGTCACACTGGAGTGATATCGTCACAATTCTTATATTTCTATTAAGCCCTGTCTTTTGCAAATACCCTAAAAAGTTATGGAAGTGTTTAGATATCATGGAAAAAGTACTGAAAAGTTTTGGAAATTCTTTGTTATAAAAAAGTGAAGACCTTGGGAATAATTAGGGTCTCACAAACAGCCAATGAAAAGGTCACAAACTGGGCACCAGCTCCATTTAGCTTCCATGATCGAATCTGTGCTTGTCTCTCTTTTTTTCCTCTCGATGGTTTCTCTCCAGCTAACCACCCGAAGGAGTTGGAGACCTCCATGAATAATTTACACATGGCCTCTCAGCCCGCGGGGCTCTCGGGGCGGGCACTGCCAAAGTAGGAGCGTCCTGAAACTTGCCTGATTTTCACTTTCTGGATTCATTGTCTCGGTGTGCCTGTCTGTCAGTGTGCAGTCAGGTTTCCCTGTGCCACAATCAGAAACCAGTATGAAGAAGGAGGACTGGCCACACGCCTTCAACATAGCTGTCATTCTCTCTCTGTCTACTCTTTCTCTGGTTTCCTACATGTCACAAGCTCATCCAGCCCAAATGACTAGTTGTGAGCATGCAAGGAATGGAGATTATGTTTGGGTGTGTTCTCATAAGATGTGTGCAAACCAGTAACATTCAGAAACTAACTCTGTGAAAGAGGTTGTTTGGCACGTGCCGGCAGAGATTCACAAGAGCACATTCCTTTTTTTAAAGGAGGGTTATGGATGGAAATCTGTGGTTTAGTTATTCAGGGTTCCATTTATATTTTCAAAGCCTCATAAAACCCACAAACACGTCATATCTGGAAGGATACTTAATGGTTAAAACGACAAAGTACTACCCAAGACTTAATGTTTGTGATTGTACGCTAACCATATTAGAAAATATCACAGTTTAACGGGTTTCTCAGTTTATGAAATGTATACATTTATTATCAGTTTCAATGACCCTGCTAAGGAATGAAAACACGAGTGTTAGTGGTAGATCTAAACTAGGAAATATTTAGTTGTGATCCAATGGAAAATCAATACCCAGATGAACAAATGTACAAATGTAATTATATGTTACCAATCAAGTTTTATACAGTTTAGAATTGTTTAACAGTTTTCTCATAGCTTCAAGCAGGATCAAATTGTATCCTTTCTTTTCCATAGGAGTCCAGATGATAAGATACAAAAGTAATAAAGCAGCAACTAAGTGCATTTGTGTATATTCAGGCCAAACAGATATATTATTTTGAGCAACAAAAAAACAAATTTAGAGCAAAATTAGTCAAAACTGACCAATGTTGTGAAAATAGTGAATTTTATGGCTGGAATTAAAATAGACTTTTTCAGTGTACTGCACAGGTCTTGCATCAATATGACCATAAAATGGTTATCAGACGGCTGCTTTCTGGGACACTTAACATAATTAGGAAAATTGGAACATTATTATGCATTGTCG
The DNA here is from genome assembly GCF_963584025.1 of Labrus mixtus. Classification (NCBI taxonomy): domain Eukaryota; kingdom Metazoa; phylum Chordata; class Actinopteri; order Labriformes; family Labridae; genus Labrus; species Labrus mixtus. The sequence continues at coordinate 27,601,369 of NC_083619.1, read as the reverse complement.
AGAAATTCTAGTGATCAGCAGGGTCTGCTAGGATGTGATGCTCCATGTGCTGCAGGCAGTGCCGAACATGTTGCAAACAAATTAGTTGGAAACTGGTTTAGAGGACTAAAGACTAATCCACAATTGATCGATTCATCCATCCATCCTTTTATCTATTCATCAAATGGACCGACCGACCATCCATCCGTAGACTAACCCACCAATCATCCATCTATCCATTATTCTATCCATCCACCCAAAGACTAATCCACCAATCATTGATTCATCCATCCATTATACGATCCATCTATCCATCCATCCACATACTAATCCACAATTGATCCATCCATCCATCCATCCATCCATCCATTTATCTTTTCATTAATTGGAGCATCCATCCACAGACTAATCCACCAATCATTGATTCACCCATCCATTGATTAATCTACCAATCATCCATCCATTATACCATCCATCTATCTATCCATCCACCCACATACCACAATTATTCATAATAATAATAATCCATAAACCATAATCCACAACCAATCAATCCATCCATCCATCCATTATTCCATCCATTCTTTATTCCCTCCATCCATATCATTTGAGCATTTGCCTTTGAACCTCTGAATTTATTTCAGGCTAATTAAACATGTTCTTGTTATTATCTGAAGGTGTGTTCCCACAGCATGTGAAGTGTGGTCTTAAAAATATATTTCTGAACATTCATGTTGTTTTAAATCATTAGCATAAAGCGTCCAACCTCAGACGTGTGCCATTAACACAGAGACTCAACACCTCTGAAATAAAGATTCAATATTTCTGCAGAGTGGAAGGCAGCTTGCCAGGCGGACTCATCACCGAGCCTCCTCCTATCATCACATTATCAAACAGACCTTGAGAAACTCAGTGCTCAGCAGCAGTGCAGACAGCTTTGCAGTAAGCAGCGACACGGCGGTGTATAGAGCAGCTGTCCTGTTTGTGGTGTTCTGAGTCAGCTTATCTTTTGTCTCTATGTTGTCTTTTTTCACCACGTGTGTGTGTGTGTGTGTGTGTCACCAATGTTTGAATCTACAACAGCGCCGCTAATGATGTTTGGATGTGTGAAGCAAACAGCGATGATTGACGGCTCATTGTTTGTTTGATTAAAGGGAAACCAGTTGAAGGATGTGACGAGATAAACGTGTCTGCTTGATAACAAGCCAACAATCAGCGGTGAAGTTTGACCTCTTAAAGACACTCAGACCCTGACGGTCTGCCTCTGTTCTGCATGTAGGACACTTTATCTATGTCACCTCTGTCACACTGACCTCAAAACTCAGTGATTAGACGCATCATAGACCACCATTAGGACCCCTATTGTAAACCCTTTAAAACAGTGAAAGTCATTGATTAGTCTATGAATAACGTCTTGTGTCTGACCGAGAGTCGTAAACAGGAAACATCTAAATTGTTTCAGGTATGGTGGATTAAGGTATATTTCCATATGAAGCCAGTAATAATATCAAAACAGGTGTGAGATGAATGAGTATTATTTTGCAAATTGACTGTAAATTGATAAACCAATCACTTAAACCGAGAGTTACAACAATCAGTTGATGAATCAGTCACCGGTCATTGTCAACCGTTAATCTCATCACAAACTATTTTAATAACAGATGAATGAGTTTGAGTGTTTGTCAAAGGAAAATGACAAATATGGTGACATGGTGGTTTCCAGAGTTTGTTTTGTCTTCACTCCATGTTAGGTCGACTCACGATCATTGGACGGTGGACACAATGACAGATTTAAAGTCTTCATTTTGTTTTTTTTGGAAACACTGATTGAAAGCTTTAACCACGTATTCCTACATGTTGAATAGCTCAGACATGAATTGATTAAAAGAAGGAAGTACTCACCGTATTCACTAAACCTTGAAAATAATCCAAATGAATGCCAACCTGTTTCAAACTGAAGCAGTTATAAAGTGTTTTTTTAAGATTTATTTTTGGGCTTTTATTGTAGAGATAGGACAGTGGATGGAGTCGCAAATCAGGGAGAGAGAGAGAGAGAGTGGGGATTGACGTGCAGGAAAGGAGCCACAGGTGGGATTTGAACCCGCTTAGAAGAACAAGGCCTCCATACATGGGGGCACGCGCACTAACCACTGCACCACTGCAGTGTTTAGCCTGCCTTTTTTCTGAGCGCTAGCATCTTTTTTTCAGTTGTTTTCAGTGTGGAGACAGCGTTTGCAGCAGCAGGCGCCCAGCGTCCTTTTTTTTCCTGAGCGCTCCACCTCTTTTGTGCGGCCGCTCCGGGCGCTCAAGTGGAAAACGTTCGACTTTTCAGAAAGGCGCCTTGGACGTCATTGTCGCTCTTTTTCCAAATGTTTGACATTACCCGTAGTTTTGCCGCCCTGGGATGGAGTCTTGTGCCCACATCCTCCTCGCTGAAATGAATGATCTCAAATATAAAACACGCAGTAAAAAGTAACAGAGCAGTGTCGGTCATACAGCGGCTTTTGTCAACAGACTGTTGTCATGGAGACAGGACGGACGTGCAGTGCTTTTATCTCAGCACACAAACGCTTCATGATAGTGCTCCCGAGCGTACAGCCGGCACTTTTTTGCCTGTAAAAAACGCCAGGTGGAGGCAACAAGTGGAATTGAGTGAGTTGTTCTGATCATCGTTTTCTTCATTTGATGACGCCCAGCTGGAGGGACGTAGACTTCTGCATACTCGATAAAACCAGCAAGCACTCATTCTGTATGTGAGATCAACAAACTGAACCACATCTGCATTTTACTGGCACTACTTAACTGCGATCATGAGTGAATTATGGATTCTGGTGGAGAGCCTGTTGTTGTCTTGGCTCGCTCTCTCACATAAAAAAAAAAAAAAAAGCTCAGATTGAGGCTTTTATGAGGGGCCGTGTGGGCAGCAGCTCTCAGCTAACAGGCCAGGAATGCCTGAAGGGATAACACAGTTTTTTATTTTAGTGAAGACAAGCTGACTCTGTAAACCATCCCGTCACTGCTTTACACACAAAAAAACAAGAATAGGAAAAGAGAAATGTGTTGTCTCACTGATGTTCAGGAGTATTTCAAGTCATACAGCCGAGTTTAAAGTCTTTATATGTGATTTTTCACACTTAAATGTATAAATCAAGTATCTCCTCTGAAAATAACTCTGAGTCATGACTGTCTACAATGGGTGTAACACCCGAGTCCCACTGTCTGTGATGTTTTCAGAGTTTTCAGAGTCCTATCTTCACTTTGTTTACATCGCCCGGACGGCCGGCTGACTCCTCCCCTCGTGTATAAAAGTTGTTTAATTGAGGGACTAGAGAAAAGAAGAATAACATACTGTACTCACTGCTTAACTGTGTTTCTAGATCACGCTCATTTCAGGTAAATTTACATGCAGTGTGAAGATACGAGCATAATAAAGATCGCTAGCATTAGCATGCTAACACAACAATGCACCGCAAGTTGTTTTGGTTTCATGCTGGTGCTCAAGGGCGACATCTGCTGGATCAAAAAATCGCATATAAAGCCTTTAAGCAGGGAACATAGAGTCGTGAAAATCACTTAAACTATCTAAATTAATTAATTGACTAAACCTTCATTTTCTCAAATATTTCCAACAGTTATCAAAGGCAGCCAATCCGTAGTTTTATAGTTGTAACGTGATGTGTCTTTTCCTGGCGGCCGCCATGACAGAGCCGCCATGACAGACATCACATGTTTATCATTGCTGAGAAAACAACTGGATGTTTCAGCAGGACCTTCTACTTTTTACTTCCCGTCTTACCTCACATGACCCCTGCCCCCCCTCCCGTGTGGGCGGGGTAGTCCCCCCCTGTGAGGTGCATGTGTGAACAACCAGATCAGGACGGTGTCAGGGGCAGTCCTCCTGAAACTCTCTTTTTAAATTCTCTGGAGTGCATAATGTGAAACTTAACACTCATGAGTCATGTTTGGACTTTTTTTAAAACTTGAGACTGAAGTGTATCTTGGTCGTTCATGTTTCTTGATTTGTACCACAATAGTGAAGCGATGAAACAAAGTGTTTATAGCCGGTTAGTTTTCAGAGTTGAGGTCGGGTATTTTGAGTGGTTTACAGACCGTTGCAGAGCTGGCTAAACACTGAAGCTACAGTGTTTCCTGTCTGTGTTTTCATGAAGTCTGTAACTCAGTGTGTCCATCACTGAAAACTCAACTGACCTGAAATACTCTGATCCACATCAGCTGGAAAATCTCAATGTTATTGTCTCGAGAAGGGCGGGGATAAGAGAGTGAATGTCTTAATGTCATGAGTAATGAATGACATGACAACCACAGGTCAAACACGGTCTTCTAATGTTCATTTTGTCCAGCGTTAAATCACATGTTTAAGACAATAACTCTGAAGCCACCTAAGTTGGAGTGTGGCTGCACTTGGCTGCTCCTTCCTAAGGTGTGACTGTGATGATGTAACTGTACGAAGAAGCTAAACCTTCCTCCTGGACACTTCAGGGTCAAATATCGTGGTTTGAAAACGGTTGTTACGACCGCAGTGTAACTCTTTGTTTCTCTCTCTGCGTCTGTTTTTCTGTTTCCCCCTCTCCTCCTCCTCCTCCTCCTCCTCTCGCTCTCTGTGTGTTCTCGTATGACTCGGCCTGGCTGGCTGGGTGGGGCTTCCCCCCCGTTCCTTTTTGAAGTGCCACAGGGCAGGGCTCTGCTCCACCACGGCACAGAATGGAAACAATGTGGAGGAACAGACGAGGCTTTGTGCTGCCCTGAACTGCTCTTACACACTCCGTCTGTCCGGACTGGTTTTTTTTGTTTGAACCTCGAAGCACATTGAGAAAAGTCCACGAGGCTAATGAGCTGACTTCAGTCTTTTTTTTTATTTAAAAGGTGTTTCAAATATCTGTTGAAACAAGAACAGTACAGAAGCCTGGTTCAAGAGTAAACAGGTCTGAGGGGTGAAGTTTTTCAAGTGTTTTCACAATAAAGGCGTGTAGCTGACCTGACAGACAGACAAGAGGTTTAAAACCCGCCCGCCTCAGCTCCAGCTCTCAGCCTGTCGTTAGGTTGACTGAAAGTTAGACTGAGACAGCATTTACGGCGTGGAGATGAAGACCGCCATCGATGGGACGTTAAAGCCCCCTGCAGTAACAGATGGGTGGCGTCGCTCAGGCTAAGTCCAGTTAACAGACTCTGCATACTGATCTCTTTACAATTTTGATCATTTCCAGGGCAATGAATATAGGAGTTTTTTTTGTGTGCCGTGGTTAGCGATGTTGACACACAGTGAGTAGGTTCATGGTTCGAATCCCTGTTGGACAGGAGCCTCTCTGTGTGGAGTCGGCATGTTCTCCGAGTGCTTGGGTGGGTTCCCTCCGAGTACTCTGGCTTCCTACCACCGACCAAAGACACGCTGACTCTAAATTGCCTGTAGTTGCGACTGTGGTCGTTTTGTAGCTCCGCCTCTCGCTCAATGACAGCTGGGATCAGCTCCAGCCCTTGCGACCCCGATTGGGAAAAGCGGTATCTAGATAATGGATGGAGAGATGTGCAGTATCATCAGCAGTAATGGAAGTCAGATTAGGAGATCAATAACACACATTTTCTGGGGACATTTGCAACCGACTACAGACTCTCCTCCAGGTATAATAACTGGAAATGTAGTAAATATCAACTCTTTGTTGTGTTTCCTACCGCAGCACATTAGAGCGCTCAGATTCCTCCTCCTGATTTCTCTTACCCTCCGCTCTTCATCGACAGCGCTCCTCTCTTTGAGCCTAAAATATAGACGTCAGCGAGGAGCAGGCGTTCTGTCATTTGGGTCTCCTCTTTTTGCACCTTTTAACGCCTCCTGCAGACGCCGAGTGAGCTGGTTTCCTCGTTGTGTTTAAGGGGGTCACCTTACAGACGTGAGCGGCCGTCCTTTCTGCACCGACTCCAGTCAGCAGGAAGTGACAGAAAAACTGATGACAGGAAGTGCAGCTTACTTTTGACTTTCTCTGTTGCATTTAAGTGAATACATAGCCAACCAACGTAATAAACTACGGCAGATTTATTAATCATCTCCACACCTCTCTCTCTCTTTCTCACACACACACACACACACACACACATGCTTTGTAGAGGGGGGTGTGGCTGTGAAGGGAGGTTAGGATTTCCAAACAGCTGTTACATAGTTGGACCGTGAGTCTCACCCATTTGACCTGCCGTGACACGGAGAAACACTCACACACATTCTTGACTAAAGGGATGCTGTGAGGCTGACCAGATCTCTGTTTCTGATGGGGGGGGGGGGGGGGGGGGGGCCTTGTTCTGTAAATGTTTTCACATTTCAATCTTCTTTAAATGACATCAACAAACTCTCCCAGATAACTTTATCGACACTGTGGCTGTCTGTTTGAATTATTTCAACTGCTCTGTCTTTTTTTTTTTTTTTAGCATTTTAATGAATACTACGTTACCCATGAGCCTCTGGCCTGTGTTTGATGAGGCTACAGTCAGCTTAAAGTCACAGTTTAGACACAAAATACACACTGCAAAAACTCAAATCCAAGCAAATGTCATTTTAATTTATCTTACTTTACTGATTATGATTAAGTGTCAGGAAATTCTGGTTACACTCTTATTCATTTTCAGACCGCAGGAACTTCTTCATAGTTCTAGGAACTGTTGGAACCCTCCTCCTTTTTTTATTCAAGGAACTATGAACTATGTCAGTTCCTAAAACCCCCGTTTAGAGGAACCTTTGTAGATCCTACTTCACAGTAAGGACCATGGAGGTGTGAATGCAGACAGAAGTTCCAAAGGTGTGTTGTTCTCAGAAAAAGTCCCCAGATTTATTCCCCTACCTCTACTACACAGGGACCTTGACGGAGCTGTTGGGGGTCCAATGCCTTGCTCAGTGGCACATCGGCAGTACTTGGGAAGTAAACTGGCACCTCTCTAGTGACCAGAGCATTTTGGTCACCATATTTTGGTCCGTACCTGGGCTTGAACTGGCGACCCTTTGGTCCCCTACGAGTTACTACAGACTGAGCTACTGCCGCCCCCATTTTTGTCTTATTTCTTGTCAAAAAACCTTCTTACTTTTCTTGCTTCATTATAATTATTATTCAATCTGGACGTGTGAGTTGAAGACAGCTCAAAATAATTTAAAAGAGATGTGAAAGTTGAACTTCTGGGGAATCTTTGAACCCACTACAGCAGCAGTCGAGTCTCAGGACCCACCACCGACTCCTTCATGAACAATCACGACTCGCATTTCTGATTTTTTTCTCAACCAATCAGATTCACATTACGAAAACGTTTGGACCTCAGACGGTAGAGAACATGTGACAGAACAATGGAACGGAACAAAACTGTCATAGACTTTTTCACACAATTTTCTTTTCCAGACACACGTTCACGACCCACAAAAAGCTGCTCTGCGACCCACCTTTGTGTCCCGACCCACCAGTTGGAAACCACTGCACTCCAGGGTCTATTGAGCGACAGGACCCATCGTTTTTAAACCAGCGCTCTAATGAAAGAGAAATGTTTCCTGTCTTTATTACTCTGAGGAAATGAGTCAGTTTCCTGGCTTTGTCACTCTGCAGGCCGTTGAGAATTATTCATCTTGTAAGAAGGTGTAAAAATACATCCTTCCATCATTTATTTCATTTTCACACATCTCAGAGCATGACCACACTTCCTGTCAGTCGTTTAAATCCTGACTTAAAAACGTTCGTGTGAATATCTGTTGTTTCCTCTAGTGAGTAAGTGTCAGTCGGGCTTTTCGTTGTGTAACCTGAACGAGGAGAAACTGATGTTACAGCAGCGTCCATCTTTCCTCGTTGGACTCCTCTGTGTGCAGTTTGATGCACATGAAGCTGTGAGTGACGCTGCAGGTGTTAGCTGACTGGCTGTGTTGACCGCAGGTGGAGGTAAACAAAGGACAGAGCGGGGGCACAGGTTCACACAGCCACATCATCTGCTGCAGCAGCTGCACCAGAAAAACTCCACCTGAAAAAGAAAACATCCTCGATCCCCGCGTTAACTCAGGCGAAGAGCGATTAGTTTTTTCCATTTACATGTTTGTCTTCACTTCGCCCTCTCTGTCCTCCAGACGTGTCTGACATGAAGAGATAATAATCGATGCGGCTTCAGTTTCTATTCATGCTGCTTTAGACATGACATCATGACACAGTGTTGTGTTTTGAAGGTTTCTTGACCTTCTGTGTTTCAATTATTTGAGACTTGTAGCATCTCCCGCCAGAGTTTTCACAATGCCATTCATTTATGATCCCCTATATGCCATCAGTTTCCTGCAGACTCATCTACTGTAGAGAACAAACCAAATGACGTGTTTTTGTAGGCCAACCCGGAAGTAGCAAACGCCATGGGGTCGAATTTGCCTACGGGATTTTTGCATTGGATTTTGGATCATTGCAGAAAGTGATCTCTGTGGCAAACTTCTTTTTCTGATGCTTGGGCGTTTTGTTCAGCAGGATAATCTTCACAGACGTTTGAAGCGTTAATGCGGCCGACAGAAGTAAAAAGCTAACGTCATGCTGCGGCGAACTACACCGCGGTCGGATGATTTTTGACGTCACCACCGCTATGCTTCGGACGATCTAATCAGAGGTTTTTTGACAAGCTAGCGAAACCGTAGCTTAATGTTTGCAAGAGCACTGAAAAAACGTCGTTGGGAGTCACATGTTCCAAGGTGGGAACCGGGCTTCAGTTGTTTTGGGAGAGAATTCAAACCAGCTTTGTAGGTTGGTGTGAGAACACCTCGGTTTAGAGATGGTTTCCCCACCTTGACATAGACGTCTTCTTTAACACCCTCTTCAAACCGACGGTCCTCCCTGTCCAGGATCTGACAGTCACAGCAATCACAAACTCACCAGATGAATCAGCACTTGTTGAGCGCCATGCACTGAACAAGAAAATAGTTGTGTCACAGGAATAGAAAGCGTCACACCAACAATCTGCGGTCCATGTTTTTTTTATTTTTGCTGACGGCGGTGGTGTGCGCGAGGACGGCTCGCTGTGTATTTCCTCGATGGCTTCATGTGTCACACGTGGACACATGAAGCCATGTTTGCGTGAGACAGGGGTGACCTCACATTCCTGTGAAACATGCAGCGCGCCGGTGTGAGTCTTTGCTTTGCAGTGTCACAGAAAACACAATCCTCACGTGTGAAACAACGTTTTGTAGTGACGTTTCCAAAGCTGTTTTTTCACATTTGCCCTCCTGAAAATGTCTGGAGAGCTACAGGAGGACTGTCTCTGAAATCCTCCCTCGTCCATGGTTGTGCTCCGTCCGACGGCGAGCTGCCTGCCCTGTTTGGTCCGCTTCTGGAGCGTGAGCGCAGCCATTAAAATATGAGATCACATGAGAACTACAAGATCACGCGGGAACAAAGAGAAAAACAATGCTTTGTCTTTCTGAGGTTGAGTTGTTGTTCATTCGATGCCTGCTTTGACTTAATGTTGATAAAGTGATGAAACATACTGTATGATCGTGAGTCTGTATATTGTGTTTTATTTTGAAATTGACCGGACGCTCGCTCTGCGCGCTCCCTTATCTGACTTCCTGTCTGGAACGATCTGCTCTGCTCAGCTTGAAGCGAGCTCTGTCGAAAATATATACATGGTGCACATTTGAAACGGAGCAGAGCTGAGTGCGGCTGCTGGCCACTGGAGTGGGAGCGAGCGTCGCCATAGTAACGGAGTTTCTGAATATTGGTTGTTAGGAGAGGATGCAATCCATCAAAAATTGCGGCTAAATTCCTGCACACTGTTTTAATTGCACAAAAACATTTGAAGTGTTTCGGTACCAAAACGTTGTCAACATTTTGCGCAATTTAGCCCGGTGTTTCTCAACAGGTGGGTCGGGACCCTAAAGTGGGTCGTGGAATCGTTTTCGGTGGGTCGCGTGCCTGGAAAAAAAAAATGTCCAAAGGTCTAAAAATCACTCTAAAAAAACATTTTTGTTTTGTCTCATCTCTTTGTTCTGTCATATGTTTTATACCGTCTGAGGTCCAACTACTGCCTACATTTAAAAAATAAAATAAAGGCCGGCAAATATAGTATTTTTTACAATTTCTCAATTTCCTGATCTGATGAAATGATCCAATCTGTGACTTAAATCTCATATTGATTAAACAGAACATAATGTCTTCTCAATTAAATGTACTGTAACAGATGTGTGTGGGACACAAAAACAAAATTTGTTATTTTGGCCGGTAAAAAAACACGTTTGGCCGGTGAATTTTTTAATCTACCTGCCACCTTGGCCGGTGAGTCAAAAAGTTAATTTCGGACCCTGGACCCACTGTTGGGTGTCTGTACTTCTTTTTGTTGCTGTGGCTTTGAAACAGGCATCGATGACATTCGATTTTTACTATTTTTCGAGTTGATGTGGCATGTTGCCTCTTCCTTTTCCAGAGAACGCAGAGCTGCTGATGAGGAAGCACACATACCCCAACTACTTCTGTATTTAGTTCAGCATTTAAAGTCCATTCTTCCTGTCTCACCTGGACGTGGTCTCTTTGTAATGCTTTATATCTCATCAGTTTGTGTGGAGGTGCAGAATCCTCTCCCTGCGTCGGTGATGTAACAGCACACACTTCCTGTCAGGCAGCTCGTCAGCGCACAGCAGCAGCACTTTAAACCTCTCACTGTCATTTATCTGCTGGATATGATCCATCATCAGACAGAGAGGAACACCTGCACTTTACAGGAGAACAGATAAACCCATTAGCTGTTAGCTTTGAGCCACGTTAGCTTCATCACTTTGGTGTGTTGGTCAGCTGCTTATTGACCCAAATGAAATCTGTCAGCAGCGTTTAGAGGCATTAAAGCAGCGTGTTGTGCAGACTGTTATGTTTTCAGAATTGGATTTATCTTCATATCTTTTATGATCTATTGGTGTCTGGCTTGTAAGGTGAAATATCAACTTGAAATATCTCTCAGTGAATGTTACAAAGCATAGCGTCCACATTTTATTTTATGTTTTTCTGAATGATACTTTACACTGTTTGTAATTATTATTTATTTTCTGTCTGTTTTTTTATGTTCACCTTTGTCTTATGTTACATGTTCGGGATAAACAAACAAATAAATAAATAAAAATGATGAAGATTGAATCAGTTTTTACAGTGCAGCGTTTCCCACAGAATGACAGGATACCCGGGACGGTATCTTATCTTAGGGCATATTTTAATATACTGTTTGTATTTATATCAAATGAGTTTATCCCCTCTGAATTCATTTAATTTTTGCAACAAACAACTTCAATCTGCTCGTCTTATCAACACACGCACGCCTCGAGCACGCCTCGCGTTTTGAAACGTTCCACTTGATATTCCGTTATTTATAGGAGTTGATTGCTGCTGATGCTGAACTTCCTGTAACTGGGTTCCCAAGTTCTATTGAACGTTTCCAAATGGAGTGTGCTTGTAATTTATCCTCCAGCCACGTCTTAGAGGAAGGGACAGTTGCGCTCTTCTTTGAAAGCGCTGCTGTGTTGCTTTAAGTTCTCTGAAGGTCACAGATGATGGAAGTTTTCATGACCTCATGATGTCACAGAGATCACTCCAAAAAGATAAAACCCTTAAATATAAACTATAGGGTGCAGAAATTATTCCTTAACTAATCTTTCTTTGTCTGAATAATCTCCGTCTGTTTGTTTTCTGTATTGTGCATCCTTTAAATAAAAGGGAAGCTACATAGAGATTCCAGTTTCTGTGATATTGAGATTGATTTTTTAAAAATTGATATTTCAGGCTGATTTAGAACCGATTTTTGATTTTAAATCCTTCCTTTCTTTCTGTCATTCCAGGTTCATTATCCAGATGTGGAGAGAGTGGAGTGGCTGAATAAGGTGAAAACACACACACACACACACACACACACACACACACACACACACACACACTAATGTCCCCCCCTCTCGTCCCACCCCCGCTGGTTCTCTCTGCCTCAGGAGCCGTAAGCCTGTTAGGCTGCAGAGACAGACAAGTAGGGTTTATAAATAGGACCTGAATGTGGAGCTCTGCTAGACCCTGACCCAGTGCTACAGTCTCCCCTGAGAGAGAGAGGGAGAGAGAGGTGAAGTAGAGCGAGTGATAGCTTGAGATATGATGATAACCATTATTTATAGAGCGTGCTTTAGAACAATGTTAGAGAGTCGGACACTTCATAACATCAGGGGTGAAAGCAAAGGTTCACAGGTTTTATAAAGAGAAGATCACTGACTCAGCTGAGCCGAGCTCCTCGGGCTGTTCTCTGCAGAACCTGCGGGGGCCTGACCGACAAACAGACAAAGAACTGGAACCCAGTAAGAGCAGCACTTAGTGAAAGTCTGAAGATGGACTTCCAGGAAGAAGTCGATGGATACAGACGAGCAGGAATATAGCTTTCAAAAAATCCAAAACAGCACTGCTCACTGCATCTGCACTTTAGAGGGAACGGGAAGCATGTTTGATACTCTTTGATAAAACTGTTATTTGAGATGTCAGAGGAAGTGTATCTCGATAGACGAGAAGCTCAAATTAGTACTGCACAGAGCAGCATCTTGTTGGGTAGCAGTATTTGAGAGAACACCGGCTCCTGTTTGTTCTATACAATCTTCAAACTTATAGAAAAAAACACCTCAAACTTGTGAACAACCTTATCTGGCATCAGGTCTTTAGCTCCACCCTGGCTGAGACTGTGTGGCATCTGAACTCCATATTTCTGTCTAACTCCCCCCCCCTCTCTCTCCTCCCTCGTAGACCGTGAAGCAGATGTGGCCGTTCATCTGCCAGTTTGTGGACAAGCTGTTCAGAGACACCATCGAGCCGGCGGTGCAGGGCGCCAACCCTCATCTCAGCTCCTTCTGCTTCACCAAGATCGACATGGGCGACAAGGTGACGAAGCGGACACCCGGACTGTGATGAGAATGTTTAACACGTACAGAGCTCGATCGGAAAGAAAAGCTAACCTCAGACGTAACGCAGAAGAATCTGAATCAAAGAAACACAAGAAAATAAGACAAGCTGTCTTTTACTCGTCTGTTCTGACTTTAAAACATCTTGACACATTTTTGCTCACATTTCAGAGCGGTGCATCACATGTTAGCATCGAGTCAGCTCTGGGAAAGATTTACTCACCTGTGTCTGTTTTGTGTTTCTGCAGCCGCTGAGAGTGAACGGGGTGAAAGTTTACACGGAGAATGTGGACAAGAGGCAGGTCATCATGGACCTGCAGGTCAGGTACGCAGTGAAACACTATCTGTATATGTTGAGGATCGATGGATGCCCTTTGCTTCTCATCCGGGGTGCAGCTGGAGCAGGAACAAACCGCTTTCTAAATCCAGCTCACACCAGGATGGTTCAGCTTGACTTTAAAGTTGAATGCATATAAAACATTAGAGCGGTTTCCCATAGCGTCGGGTGTGAGTTTACGAGACTTCTCCGTGTCACCAGGTTGTCACATGACCTGTAAAATCCCCACCTGGTGACATGGAGAACACGTCTAGTCTTATGTCTGTTGTACCTCTGGGGGTTGATGTTCCACAGAGCTGTAACCTCCACGTGCTGAAAAGTGAACCCAGAAATCTCGTACACGCCTATACTCAAGAGTCTGTTTTTACAGCAGACATAAACATGTTTACAGCCGGGTTCAAAAAACAAATGTGGTCTGAGTGTCTCCTGTCTTCATCGGCACACCTTTTTTTCCCCACTATGTATTTGAACTAATCCGTTTGGATGATCTCAGACAGTTATTCATAATTAAAGGTGTGGATAATCGTCGAATGTCTTTTTGTTGTTGCGCTGAGTGAGCCATACTCTCACTTGCGACATAAGCGATAAACCATGTAATTCAACTATTTGTCTTCTAGACTTGGAATAAAAATGCATGATGGGACTTGATCCATTCTTTTTCTGACTTTATTAAGTCTGCATTACGGTGACCTCATGACGATATGAGACACGCCCATTTACAATACAGAAGGGCTCATGAGAGAAACAAGAGAAGCAAGGTACAAAACTTTTGATTCATTTATTCGGGATGCACCGATGTATCGGTTCTATGTCGGTATCGGCCCTGTTGACTGACATCGGACCCTCGACAAACAATGTGGCATGAACCGATGTCAGTAGCCGATGTTTATTTGTTGTGCCAAATCAATTTAATGCCGACATCTAGTACACCAAACTACTGATTCAGAGAAGAAGTCCCCTGAACATGAGAGAAAATGTTGCATTGTGGGAGTCTTGCAAAAAAAGAAGTCATGAAACAAACATCGTCGTCCGGTTCGGCTAAATTTTTATTGTTGTCGGCCTTGATTTTCCCAATCGGGACGTGTTCGTTAGCTTTTGTTCACAGAAACAACTGCACGATCAAACAACAAAAGAGAGGCCGCTGCTCCAGACCCCGCAAAACGCACTGGTTTCACTCTTCTGTGGTCACCCCTCATTCAGACCCAGTACAGGCCGTGCCCAGCCTCACACAGGGGTCTCTAACTTATTGTGAAGGACAGCTGAACTCCAGCCTTTTCCTTTAAAAGTTAAAAAACCTGTTTCCTGCTCTGGAGTCGACCAAACGCAGAACATGAAAAATCTTAAATCAACATGATATCTGTGTATGTTTCTATTTGCCCCCCTGAACTGTCTCGTTTATCATTCATCGTCTTATTGCTTCTTCTTCTTCCTTCCTTTCAGCTTCGTCGGGAACACAGAGATTGACGTGGACATAAAGAAATATTACTGCCGAGCTGGAATCAAAAGCATACAGGTAAGACTGTCTGTCTCAACTGCACCAAAACATTGACAACGCTTCAGTTCCAAAAATGTTGCAGATGTTTTTTGTTTAATGCACACAGCGTTCAGTGATGTGGGGATTTCTTTTTGGACATTCAATCAATCATTAAAGGAGATCTATAATCCTCACTCTCACCATTAATCATGTCAGTCTGGGACATCTTTGGAGCTGTGTTGCGAGATGTGTATCTCAAAAACCTTCTTATTTATCTGATACTGACGTCAGTAAAATCCCTCATATCAGCCTCTGCCTGAAACGCTTCATTTCAGCTACTGTCTCTTTAAGGCCCCGCCTCCCCACGTGCCCACTTTCCTCCGATTGGCCAGCTCTGTTTGCAGTCACAGGGAGATTTTAAGTGAGCTTCCTGGTGGGCGTGTCCTACAACTTTGCTCCACCCTTTGCTCTGATACGTCAGAAGAACATGACGTCAGGTTCTGACCAAGTCTCACCAAGATCTCATAAAGTCTCGTTCAGAGCAGCAGGAAACCACGTCCACCAACAACTGTGTATCATGTGTTTTAAAAAAACATTGCTGAGGTTTAGTTTGGAGTCCAACATCATAACAAGATATATATTTATTTAAATATGGATCAGCATCATGGATCTCTTTTAAAATAACAAAGATCTAAAATATTGAAGTATTCAAAACTTTGACATCCTTCAGCAGTGCAGACGATGCAGCCAGCTCTGAAACGAGAGTCTACATTTTCAAATAGTAAAGAGGATTAAAAAACTTAAACCGTACTTTCACACAGACGTTGAATTGTTACCGGTGGAAGCCCTCCTCCTCTCTCTGACCCTGACCTCTGAATTAGCCCGCGACCCCTCCAGAGACTACTTTTACATAATGTGTTGACTCAGCGGGCTGATAACGGAGACGTTATCCTCTCTGATGTTGACGGAGGAATCGCACCATGTTTGCTGTTCAGCGATCAGAGGAGAAAGTGAGAGAGAGGAGAGAAAAAGTTGGAGAAGATTTAAAGAGAGAGTCAATGTTTGCCTTTTGTGCTCGCCTCAAATTGTACAGCTGCAGCGCTGCAGTGTGTGTCCCCGCCGAGGAACTAAGCGGCTCAGAAGGTTTAAACTTCCCGAGCTTATCGGGGGAATGATGACTCATTTCTTAAGGGCGACAGATTTCATTAAATGTCGTAAATCACTTATAAAAAAAAAAAGCGACTTTCTCCCTCTTCTTCCTGTGGTGGAAATGGCTCCTGACACCGTTTAAAATAAAAAATAAAAATTCAGAAAGCCTCCTCCTCTGTCAGGCAGGAGCGAGCTTACAGGAAGGATAAACAAAACACTATCTTCAATCTTTCCACTGCGCTCGCTCCGATGAGCAAAATGTTGGTATTTGATTACTCAGAGCGAGCTACGACCAAATTTGGTGCTGCAGACGGGCAGTCTACATATCTGAGGTTTGAGTCACTGCAGCCACTGAGGAAACCGTGTCGTTAATAAAAACAGAAAAAAAGCTCCAGGGGGAATCTGGTTCTTAAGAATCATCAGACTGTTTTTAAAAAGTGTAATCTGAAAAGAGCTGTTACCTGCAGCTTTTACTCTGCCAGTTTTCAAGCACCACTAAGATTATGCAGTACCAGCATTTCACACATTGGTGAAATCCTAAATACAGCTTTATGCAAGTCCAGGGGTCTCCCACATAGCATTACAAGACCTGCAGAGCAGAGTGCAATAGTCCGGTGTAGGCTGCAATTAGGGGGCGGTTGTAGCTCAGTCTGTAGGGACTGGAAGGTTCAAGTCCTGGCGCGGGGCCTTAATCTGGAAGTTGGTCTGGGAGCTGGAGAGGTGCCGAGGTACTGCCCTTGAGCAAGGCACCGAACCCCCCAGACGCTCTCGCCTGCCTCCATGTGTAGCCTTATGAGCAGCACACACTCTGACATCGCTCCACTGATGGATGTCCACCGGTCCTGTTTGTGCATGCGTGTGATTCCTATGTGAGTGTAAAACCAGAATTTCCTTCTGGGATTAATAAAGTCTGTGAAATGAAAGGCAGTCAAATGATTACATTTTAAATAGCAATTAACTGCATTGTTTGAAA
The DNA here is from genome assembly GCF_963584025.1 of Labrus mixtus. NCBI lineage: Eukaryota > Metazoa > Chordata > Actinopteri > Labriformes > Labridae > Labrus > Labrus mixtus. Next base: position 27,584,547 of record NC_083619.1, on the reverse strand, counting down.
ATCCATCATAATACATTTCAAAACAGTTTTTGTTATTTATTTAATTTTTTTATTTTGTGCGGTCACACTGCGCATTTAAAAATCCTGCTTTTATTTTGAAAGAAAATACCAAACTCCCACTAGAGTGAAGGTTACATTAACTTAATTAGGAAAAAGATGATTACAGATCAGACAGCTAACGGCCAGTACGGTAAACACGTGAAATATTGTAAACCACAAACGTTTGACTCGTCAGCTGAGCTGTCTCGGGGGTTGTTCTCAGTCCAAAGTAATATCCACCTCATGACATCACACGTTGACCTTCCTTTGAGCTGTTTGACTTTACTTTGTGATCCCTAACCACTTCCTGTTTCTGTGCTTAACTTCATGTCCTAACCTTCACTCTACAAGAAGGTCCTTACTGTATTTCAAAATAAAAGCATGGTTGACTTCAAACAGCATCCCGATTAACTATTAAAATTAAACGATTGATCATGATTCACAATTTTAACGGTTTGACGTCCTGAATAAAAAGGCTTTAATTGGATATAAGTCATCGCTGATTCATCATCTTCTGTTTCCTCTGTCCAGCTCCATGGGACGATGCGGGTGGTGATGGAGCCTCTGCTTGGGGACATGCCTCTGATCGGAGCTCTGTCCGTCTTTTTCCTCAAGAAACCAGTGAGTACTTTGACCTTTGACCTCTTCTTTTGACTCTGACCTCCAGCGGAGATTGTCCTCTGAAACCATCCAAAGCCTGCCAGAATATTCCATACAACCTGATACAGTTATATATTATATTATTTAGATAATTCAGTGTTTTTGAGGATATCAAAGAGTTGTAAGAAAATCTAGATATGCTTCAGCACCTTGACAGTGTAGTTTAGGAAACCATCAAACCACAAAAGGAAAGACAAAACAGGAAGTTACAATTTTCTCTGATATCTCAAGTTTCACTTTAAAGCTTCAGAAGATTTTCCCCGAAACACTTGGTATCAAAAAGGTATGGAACATTTGGACGACCGCGCTGCAGGTCTAGCGTCCAGTCCCACCAAAATGACCCTGTTTTTTTCCTCCTCAGTCTTCCTGCTCTCCTCCTCTATCAGTGCATTCCTCCTCTCTAACTGCTCTCTTCCTTCCTGCGCCTCAGCACATTTTCATTTCCCAGATTCAGCCTGTGATAACTGCTGTCAACATGAAAAAGAATCACTTTCAAAAGCTTCAAACAGAGAAGCAGAAGAAGGTTACTTCTCCCCCAAAACGTGTTTTTGTTGTAATAGGAAGACATCAGTTTTGATTAAGGATCGACCGATTTGGACTTTTAAGGGGTTTTAACGATACTAGGGAGAGAAAAACATCTGATACCGATATATCAGCCGATTTCGTTCTTAGATCTATCTTTGATCTATAGAGATAGATGCAGATTTACACATTTATTGTGTTGATCCTTCAAATGAAGTCATCAAACACTTGTGGAAAAGATTTATAACGAAGACAAGATGGTCACTCAACTGGAAAGTAGCCGTGCATGTACGTGCATCACCGCTTGACCCTCTGGAGAGTGATCATGCTTGTTGTAATCCATATAGCGCCCTCTGCTGGTGACAGGCAGAAAGAGAACTGCTAGTGTAATATAATGATGCTATTCGACAGGTGAATAAATGAATTAATATCGGCGCATATCGGCGATCAAATTTGCCGATACCGATAGTCACTTGATTTGCTAATATCGGCCGATACAATCGGCTGGCTGATTTATCGGTCGGGCTCTAGTTTTGACACACTTAAACACTTTGGAGTTTGCCTGCTCCACTTTTCAGTAAAATGTGTGCTCAAACAGGCCGTTTGGAGATTTTCCCTTCATGACATCACAAAGGGCAGTAGCCCCTCCCCCAGGTGGGTGACACTCCCACAGCTAGGTGTTTGTTCTGCCCTCTGAGTCTGCCTTCTCACCGTAAACAATAGGACATGGAGCGAGAAAGACAGAGTACACCCAAAGCCCTTCCAGAGAGGGGGCGTGGTCAGACACAGCTCATTTACATATTTAAAGGTACAGTCACAGAAACAGCCTGTTCTGAGCAGGGCTGAAATAGAGGGATTTATAGACATGATCAAATACAGGATCATAGTGGATTTAGAACAAGAAACTTCACACACATGTTTTGAGGAGCTCTGAGACTTATTTACACTGAAGAGGAGGAGAATATGTCACCTTTAACTATTTAATATTGTCCTGTGATTGTTGTCATTTGCTTGCATATCATCTTTGTATCATCAGATCAAAACACACGTGGTTTTCTGTGGAGTTTAAAGGAACAAAACAACATTTTTTAAATGTTTTGGCTTGAATGTGACCTCAGTAAGTCTTGAATTAGTTTGGTTGCAGCATTTGAAGTTTCATGTGTCACCTGTTGGGAAATACTTAGCTGTCTTGTGCATTGTTTCTCTGTATTGCTTCACAGTGATGTCACTGGATTCACATAGCAGACGTTTTTACTATCATGGCCCCCAGCAACACATTTAGGTTTGAACAAAGACGTGTGCTTCATCTTGAAGAATGAAGAATGTGTCAGTCAGTGTACAAACAAAGCCGTATTGAGTGTTTTGCTTTCGTTAAATAGTTTGAACACATGCCGCCCATAGATTGAACTCCAGTCGTTTTAACGCATGGTGTCCTCATAGCAAAAAAGGAGTCAGTGATGCAAATCATCCCTGTTTGCTTAAGAAGTTTAACACAATAGTCTAAACCTGTGTATCCTTCTGGAACTTCTCCATGCTCTTATCACCTCTCACCTGGACTACTGTAGCTCCCTGCACATGTGGGTCAGTCAGTCAAATCCTCTCATGTCTGCAGCGAGAGCAGAGCGCTGCTGCCAGGTTTACAACAGGTACCTGTAATCAGCTTCTTCTGCTGGTGCGATGTTTGTTTTAGGTAACATTTTGCGACCTTTAACCTCGTCATGAAGTGGCTCCATGAATGTGCCTTTTTAGTTCCCTACCAAGCAGTGTTTAAAAACCCTGCAGTTTGTCGAGTGTCGACTAGAGGCTGGCTGCAGAAGCACAGGAAGTCACATACACACCCATTCAAAAATACTTTTTTTACAACAAAAATGAACATGTTTACAGCCTGGTTCAAAAGAACAAACAGGTCTGATTAGCTCCTGTCTGGATCGGCACACACTGTACAGGGGTACATTTTTGATAACTCATCCGTTTTGATTTTATGAAGGTTATTCATAACTCAGCTCCAGCTCTCAGCCTGTCGTTAGGTCGACTGAAAGTTAGACTGAGACAGCATTTCCATCATCGATGGGACTCCAAAGCCCCCTGCAGGTACAGATGGATGATTTCTTCAGCTGGAGAAAGACAGGAAATGATGAGAGGAGAGAGAGGGAGAGACGACATGCAGCAAAAGGCCGAGGTCAGATTTGAACCGACGGCCGCTGCAAAAAAAAAAAAAAAAAAAAACTTCACCCATCAGTAGTCTCTGCTGGTTGTTCCTCGAGCTCAACAGCAACTAAAAAGTGACTGAATTTTTTTGGTAGAGGGCCCTCGTTTGTGGAACAAGCCGGCCCCTCAACTCTGTCATTCAATATACAGAAAAAAGCCCAGAAAAGTACATTTCAAGGGTTTTTACAATTCTACAATTCACTTAGCAGACGCTTTTATCCAAGGCGATGAACATCAGAGAGTAAGGACAACACAAGCGAGGATCTAGAGAGAAGGAGACAACGACAGGAAGTGCAAATGAACAGCTACAAGTCCGATCGGACACACAGGTGCTGACAGGAAGTGACCATTCAATCAGTTAGTCAGTCAATCAATCAAACAGACTATTCCTCCACCTCCTCCAGATTAGAGTCTGCCTACAAGAGAAGAGTAGAAGCATGCATGCTGTAAAAATGACAACCAATCTGCTGCACACATGTTTGAGGGAGGTTGTTTTCCACTGGATTTAAAACACAGTGTTGACCAGGGGAGCAATCTTCATTAAATGTAAGACTTCCAAAGTCAGCCAACAGTTGGTCCACTTTTTGGTTCTAACAAAATACAATAAAATAAACATCTGTATATCTGTATTAAGGTTTAATGAGCTGCAGCAGTTTGCACACGCATTGCATATTTTTACAAAAAACTGCAAGTTAAAGTTGTTCATCATTTTTCTGAAGCTGCATACAGAGATCATTATATTTCAGTGACTGCCCTCCTGATTCTGTGAACCCCCCCCCCCCCCCTGCTGCTGTTCATTCTCTTCCTGTACCAGCGTGGCAGAGAAGCATTGTGGTCCACCGTGCTCCACATCGAGAGCACTAACTAGGCCACAGGAACACACACCCACTTCTTTACACACACACACACACACACACACACACACACACACACACACACACCCACTTCTTTACACACACACACACACACACACACACACACACACACACACACACACACACACACACACACAGCGGTCACACTCCCACATTTACAGTTGATTTGTGAAATTAGTCACATCTCCCCGCTGACACTGAGGCACACTTTATGAAGGTTTGCCTTTTAGCGTTTAAACTGGTTTCACTGGTTCTGTGATTTGAACCATTTCTGTAGTGTTTGGGTTTTTAATTTATCTACAGTTTTACATGATGTACTAATATTTCGAGTTACTATTATCAACATGCAGACTAAAAAACAACGAGGGGAAGTCTCACATCGGGGCTCAAAAGGAACTAAAGTACACATACTGGTTTACATACTGTAGGAAGTGTGGAGCTGGAAACCCCGTTGTTACCACTTACTAAAGAATCCAATAATTCAACCTAAAATATATATAATATCTTTGCTGTCCACGTCTGTCATATTCCCATCCAGTCGCTCATAAGTAACGCTCGAGCGGTATCTGTATCCGCGGAATATCTCAAAATCAATGTCTTCTTTTGGACCGTTTTTGTCTTTTTGGAAAGGACAGCTGGAGAGGGAAAGAAAAGTTGGGAGGAGAGAGTTGAGGATGTGATGCTGCAAAGGGCCGAGGTCGGATTTGAACCCACGTCCACTGTGATGAGGACTGTAGACTCTGTACATGGTGACGTGGCGTAACCACTAGGCTACTAACCGCCCAATGGTTTTGGGGTCTTGTTTTTTATTTTTTTATTTTCCACAGTAAGTGAGTCTTTGTTGGCCGGCGCTGCATCAGTGTCAAACGTCTACTCCACAGAAACAACAGAAAGCTGTATTTGCCGTAATCGACCAATCAGAATCAAGTATTCAATGCAGCCATGTGGGTAAACATTATGAATAGCCATGAGCTTTGGTGAACAGGTATTAACATTTCATCACACTTTGGACCTTTTTCTGTGTTAACTATCACTAACTCTCCATTCACAGTTTGTTTAAATGTGCATGCAGCTGTGATCTCTGCACCGTCTTCTGTTTGCACTGTGATGCAGTTGTTCGGTGTCCTTGGCAGCAGCTGTTAGCCTGGATATGGAGTAGACATCAGGGTGTGTCTTGCACGTGTGCTTTGCTTTTTTGCTGCAGTGCATGTTGGGAGATTTCTGTCTTGACAAACTGGGTGACATAATGTTAAACTATGTGACTTCTCCTGTCCCTCTGGTACCACAGCTTTATTTTCAGAGTCTCACAACTGGGTTAGAAAACCAGGATGCGTCGCCCCCTCTGAATATGAGAGTCCTGGTTTACGTGAGTGGATGTTCCTGACTTTAGGGAACGTGTTTCTGCCTTCAGAGTTCGGTTTCATCGCCTCTGCACACTCAGATTTACACTTCAGTTTGGGAAACGCCAATGAATACTTGATGGGAGTGCAGCAGCGCCTCCGACATGGACGGTGTCTTTGTCATGATTGTTCCTGTTCTTTCTTTAATTCATCAACAGAATGTCTCAGTCAGAGGGTTTGAATGTAAGGGGGGTAGTCTCTACTGGTCCTGGTTTAGCCCTCTCTTTACTTTTCAGGTGGTTTTATTGGTCGACTCTGGATGTTCGTTCCTCCAGTTCACGGTGATGAAGAGAACAATCAGCCTTTACATACTGAACAGAAACATGGCTTACATTTTAACACATGACTGCTTATACATTAAATCCGATTAACACAGTTTGGATGTTCTTTTTTTTTTTCAATGTTGAAACCACAGCCTGTTTGACCCATATTGGTTAAAATCTGTATCATTATCGGCCCCGAAAATCCCATATCGATCAGGCCTCAATTTAAATGTATCTGAAATATATTGAAAGGTTATAATTGAATCTGGGTTGTGGGGCGAGTTCTTGATCCATCGCTCATGTTGTCATCATGTTGGAGTTTCTTTGCTCCAAATGTGTATATGCAGGGTTTAAAGGTGACATATTCTCCTCCTGTTCAACCAGTGTAAATAAGTCTCAGAGCTCCTCAAAACATGTGTGTGGAGTTTCTTGTTCTAAATCCACTCTGATCCTGTATTTGATCATGTCTATAAACCCCTCTGTTTCAGCCCTGCTCAGAACAGGCTGTTTCTGTGTCTGTACCTTTAAATATGTAAATGAGCTGTGTCTGACCACGCCCCCTCTCTGGAAGGGCTTGGGTGTCTCGGGCTTTCTCGCTCCATGTCCTATTGTTTACGGTGAGAAGGCAGACTCAGAGGGCAGAACAAACACCTAGCTGTGGGAGTGTCACCCGCCTGGGGGAGGGGCTACTGCCCTTTGTGATGTCATGAAGGGAAAATCTCCAAACGGCCTGTTTGAGCACACATTTCACTGAAAAAGAGAAGCAGGCAAAAGTCAGAGAGGATGGACTTTTCTCATCATGGGGGGGTTTGTAGATACACTAGAGACACATGTTAGTGTGAAGAGGATTTTGAATAATATATGACCTTTAAATCATGTGCAAGATGAATGGGAAATAATACAAATCAACATTCCTGACAGCCCCAAAACGTCAACCAGTTCTTTGGACCCTTATCTTGTCTTTTGAGCTGCTTATTTATTGACTTGAAATTCTTTCTCAGCACACACTATGTGTCTCTGTTTGTCCTCTCCTGATGTTGCAGCATCAACAGCTGTTTATAAGTTAAAGTAATGTGATTTCCAAAGACCGTCAGTTACATTATCTTATCACATCCTTCCTGTCCTAATGACGGCTAACACAATCTGCATCGCTGTATTGATTATCAGGTCGATGGGGTTCAGAGTTTGGCTCCTGCTGCTTAGTCATGACTCGAGGGGCAAAAAAAAGTTGAGTCAGTTTTACATCTAAGCTGATTTTATGTAGATATTTTAACAACAGAAAATCACACAAAACACAAAATATTCTCCCAACAGTCCACTCAAACAAATGTCCTTCAGTCTAAACATATAAAACAACTTTAAAGGAAGACTGTGTGACTTTTAGGTCCAGTAGATGTCGCCCTTGAGCACCAGCGACACACCTCCAACCCCCCGTCTCCAATCACATGAAAGAGTTATGAATAAGAACGCGCCATAATTAAACACCATTAAGCTGTGGACAAAATAGTCCTTTGCTCGACCTGCAGTCACCTGTATCCTGTATTGTTGTGTTAGCATGCTAATGTTAGTGCTCTTAAGTTAGCTTGTAGCTTCAAATTGCACATAAATTAACACAGAACATCTAAATAATCATGACAGTATGTTCTTCTTCTTCTCTCTAGTTCTTGACTAAAACAGCTTTTATACACAAGGGGAGGAGCCAGCCGTCCCGTCCATGTAAACAACAACACAGCCAGCGGGACTCGAGCTTCTCCCTCATTGTAGACAGTCATGACTCAGAGACACTTTTACACAGGACAGACTTTATGATTTATTTATGTGTAAAATGTTACACGTTCTTCCTTGAACTAGTGTCAGGGAGGAATTGGCGTTATTTGATGGGTAATAAAAGTTGACAATCCTTCATGTTTTCAGACACCAGTGACCTTTTTAAAATCACATTGCATTAAAGCTCCTGTAAGCTGCTTGTTAAACAGACTGTAATAAATAATACTGAACAATCAAGGGCATCAGCTTCAAGATGGATTATTTCATATTCTACAGAAATCTACAGCTCTTCATGGACTGGTCCAGTTTGTCGGCACAGTGGATCTAAATCGTATTTTTGTTTGTTTGTTTTTTTTTTTAGTTGCTGGACATCAACTGGACGGGACTCACAAACATGTTGGACATTCCCGGTGTCAAGTAAGTCACTGCATGAAAAATGATGTGCTACTTTTTTATTTGGACTTCCTGTCAGGGTTGATGGTGGGAGGAAGAAAGAAACAAAGAAAGAAAGATGGAAATAAGTAAAATAAGAAAGCAAGGAAGGATGGAGAAAAGGGGAGGAAGATGGAAAGGAAGTAAGGATGGAAATACATTAAGAATAGAGGGAGAGAAGGAAGAGGGAAAGAGGAAGACCACCTCACTATCTGCCACCCTAACAGATCCTTTTATTTAATATTAAAGCTCCTGTGAGGACTTTTTGCGCGTTTTGTAACAGTCTGTAACAAAAAGCCCAAAAATACTCAAAAAAACTCAAAATATGGCGAGCTTTGGAGCGTTCAGCAGCACGTACTTCCTGCTCTGCTGCTTGATGACAAATGAAGCCGGCGCTTTAGAAGAGACGGTCCCAGTGGACTCAGACAGAGCAGGTCCATCAGGCTGCTGAAACCATTACATTAACCAGCGGATCACAGAAAGGATTAGGACCTCTGTGTTCCCTCTAAACGTTGATATTTATAGAAACCTGATGATGAGAGGAGAGCAGAGCTCATGTTCTCTGGGTTCTTGAGAAGCAAATCCAGGCACAACGAACCTGAAAGAAGACACCGACGCTAGTTTTATATTTTCAATTTAGTATCCAATGACACACGTGTGCAATGCCTTTGTCATTTTCATTGAATGGGCACTACTTGATCGCCTCCAATTTGAGATTTTTTAGGCTATTTCAAATTGTTAGAATTCTTTTTTAAGCTTTATTTTTAAGGCTTGTCGAGACAGGACAGTGTTGGAAATCAGGGAGAGAGAGGGAAGTGAAAATGGAGCCACAGGTCGGCTCTAAAGCTGGACCGCCTGCTCTCGGGGGGCTTCAGCCTCTACACACGGGCCGCACAAACTAACCGCTAGGCCACTTGCACCCCCAAATACGTACTTTTTCTAACGTGTTACATTCAACAAACAGATCTACAAATGTTTCTATCCACAAAAAGGTGTGCAGGTTTAAGCTAAGCAGTGACATCTGTCAGACCGGATTTTAAGCTCAATGTTTGATAGTTGCTAGCTAGCTAGCTAACAGTCGTAATGCTAGTTCAGATGTTAGCATGTATGATACATAGAAGCGGGCTGTCGGCTCTAACGTGTTCAAAATGCTAAAACTAATGAATACATTAATTTCAGATCTTTAGTTTGGGATCCCTTATCACTTCCTGTTTCTGTGGTTAAGTTAGTGTCGATACCTGTGATCTACAGGAAGTTCATTATTTTCTTTCAGAATAAAGACTAGCTGGAAGTAGCTTCAGACATTTTAAAAATTCAAAATAAAAGCATGACAAAAGCTGTTTTGAAATGCAAATAATGGAATAAAAAACATGGGATTAAAAATGTGATTAATCCCATGAAATCATGAAGGACACGCCCTCTTCAACAATGATTTAGAGAGTACAGTTTAAACACAAACATATCGTAATGTCTGAGCCCTCATTTGTTCTTTGTTCATATCAAATAAAAAACAAGAATTAAAGTAAAGACAAAGTCTAACTGTGGGTGTAAAGATTTAGGTCCTAATCTTTGCTCATGTTCACTTCTCCAGTTTGTTAGCGGTCTCTTAAAAAGGGCGTGGGCGGGCAAAAAATCTAAATGACTCAGTAACAGGAAATGATTCACTCTGTTATATATATTTTTTTTAAGAATTTGGTCGTGACAGAGTCTTGTGGTGGAGCTCGTTGAAAGTCAGGCGGTCTCTGATGTCATCAGGAAGTCTGTGGACCCTGAACACCCGTGCAACTTTTCAAGGCCATCAGTTGTGAAGTTTCTTTTTTACTTTGACCGACAGGCTTTCGATAAAGTTTTATACAAAGCAAGTTATTTTAAAAGCTGACACTGCAGGGGGCGCAGATGGCCTAATGGTTTGGTCACAACACATGTACGGAGGCTGTGGTCCTCCAAGCAGGCGGCTCGGGTTCAAGTCCGACCTGTGGCTCCTTTTTTCTGCATGCCATTTCTCTCTCTCTCTAACCCTCGTTTTGGAACGAGATTTATCCGTTTGTGTTTTGATTGTGATTATATTTTCTCTTCTTTGCCGCTACGTCCACGTTTCATGATCGCAGAATGGACAAAATCATAATTGAAATTGAATCTCCATTAATTGCCCAGCTCTTGAAAAATAGATTTTTAATCTCAATGAGTTTTTTCTCCTGGTTCAATAAAATATAATAAAAATGAAAAATAACAGATTGTATCATTTTCAAACAAGTGTCAAATTTGACGTGTCAAATTGTCTGACAGCCTTTACTGCATTGCACATTCCTGACACACGCCTGTAAGGTGCTAACGTCATGCTGTTAGCGGGCAGCTAGCTGTGTGGTTGTTGTTACTTCACCTTATTGACATGTTGCTGCATCCATTTGCTTTCTGCAGAGAAAACTCACTTCAAAACAAAGACTCCGCCCTGAGAAATGTAGCTTTCCCTGTTTGACGGGTTTAAAGGGCAACACCAGTGTGTGTGTGTGTGTGTGTGTGTGTGTGTGTGTGTGTGCGTGTGTGTGTGTAGGTGTGTGTGTGTCTGCCGTTCAGACCTGCCCTCGCCTCACCCTCCTCGCCCTCTTCCTGTGTGTCAGTGTGTGGGCGCTTATTGTTTCCTCAGTGTTGATTTGCATTCAGCTCCTACAGCGGCCTCAGCACGTCGAACATCTGAAGTTTGTCTGGAGGAAAAATAAAAAACAGTGTTGAATGAGCGAGCAGCCGGCCTGGCATCAGAACGTAGACACACAAAAAACCCAGACCTATCATGTTTGTGAAATCCGATTATGAAACTGAACCAGGATCAGCTTTTATTGAGGAAACTGTAATGAAGCGTTGCAGACCACTGCTGCCCTCTAGAGGTGATCAGGGCAAACATCAGCAGAGTGTGGTCCATATTCACCTTTTCATGCTTTTAGACATTGAACTAAAACTTGCAGCTCATTTTGATTTGATTTGAATCAGTTAGAAAGAATCAACACGACCTGTACACCCTCTCACTTCACCTCTCCACGCTGTCACTCTGAAAAAAAAAAGAAAAAAAAGTGAGGAACAGTAATGAGAAGGGAGGAAAACGAGGAAAAAATGACAACACAGAAAGAAAAGTGCCACTTCCTCTTCACAGTGTAACCATGGAGACAGCCAGCAGTGTAAACATAGTTATGGCAGGAGCTGTCTGATTAATACATTTGTTTACATTATTATTATTATTATTTTTATTTTTAAAGGTGCGGTGTGAGATGATTATACATCTGGGTTTACTCAGTGGATATGTTGATGTTTTTGGATATGTATCATTGATTGCACAGCTCTGGACAGCTCTCTATATCAATACTGCTTAATTACAACTGTCATCACTGTTTCTGCACATTTACATCTATCTCCAAGTTACATTCAGGTAAACATCTCACAAAATGTTGTCTTTCATTTTTCATATTTTTGACTAGAAGTGATGTTCGGTTAAATCCTGGATGTATATATTTCTTCTCATTCTTAGTTTTTTATATTTTTATTTACTTGTGTTTAATATTACATTGTGTTTATTTGCTCATATTGTGTGTTTGATAACCTGCTGCTGTAACGCCACAATTTCCCAGTTTGGGGTCAATAAAGTAATTCTATTTTATTCTGTGGCGTTGATAAGCAAGTTAGCGGTCAATCTTAAAGGGTCAGATTTTCTTCATCATGCAAATGGTTTTGTGTTTTTATTCCAACAAGTTTTATAATGTTTTCAGATTCCCTCATGTGATTTTCCTACTTTCACTTTAATACAATAGAGTTTAAAATATATCTGATAACCGGTGTTGGAAATTAACTTCTTAACCTACCTGCAGCTGTGATTCAAAAATCCACCAATCTATCATTATTTTTTTACCATCACTTTATTTTAATCTGCAGCAAAATGGAATATATTACAATCAAGGCTTACAGTATTCAAGTGAAAGACATGAGGAGGAGGCGGGGCTCTGTGAGCGTGCAGGAGCACCCGTCTCTGCTCATAGTGGGAGCACAATCACAGATCACTCATGTCACGTTCCTTTTATTTACCAGCCACTGCCGACTCACTGCCTAAAAAAAACATCTGTGTTTGGCGGGTGGCGGGCGCTAATTTCCAACCCTGCGGTGAAGTAGCTCGTCGTCTGTCAGCCTCTCGTCTGACTTGATGTATAAATAGTGTCTGCAACCAGAGAGGACACGATTACATGTGTATGTGTTTGTTTATGTGTCAGCGTGCTTTCTGCTACATGTGACAGAACACACCTCCTTCAGCTCTGTGATCCTGCAGGAGAGGAGACACAAGAACTCTAGTTTTACATTTGTGATGATTACAAATAAGAAAAATTACACAACACGAGATGCCCAGGACTCATCACCTCTCTCTCTCTCTCTCTCTCTCTCTCTCACTCTCTCTCTCTCTCTCTCTCTCTCTCTCTCAGTGGTCTGTGTGACAACATCATCCAGGACATCATCTACAGCTTCGTCGTCCTGCCCAACCGCATCACCATCCCTCTGGTCGGAGAAGCTCAGCTGGCCCAGCTACGCTTCCCCATGCCCAAGGTAAAGACACACACACACACACACACACACACACACACACACACACACACACACACACACACACACACACACACACACACACACACAGCTGAACATGTACCAGTGTTATGTTGAGAGTTAAACTGCTAAATATGGCAGACATGATTTCTATGCTGCCGTGTTTTACATCAACCCTTAAAAGTTCCTCTGCAGACACTTCACTTCAGCTAATGAAAATGCGTCGTCCATCGAGTCTTTACTATTTTAAGGACACTTGACGTTAATAAAGGATGCATGCGAGGTGAATACGATTCTTGGCAGTCATGCGTTTCTCTGCACAACACCGGTGTACTCTGTCATCATGTCTCTAACATGGATCCAGACAGTTTGTTGATGGTAAACTTCAATATTTTAGTGAACCACAGCAGAATGGTAACTGGAGTGAAACCAGCAGAGCGAGGTGATTTCCACCTGAATGATGATTAGTCACCTTACACAACGAGAACAAACAGAAGACATGGGCAAGCTGATCATCATGCCGTCCTGTTATTCTGTAGATTTCTGTTATGAAAATCACCCAGAAGGTTGAAATGAGGGCTGAACGCTCATCTATCCAGAACAAAAATAATAAAAAGAAGAAGAACACATTTTATTTGTGAGGCACTTCAAAATTCTGGCAAAATCTGAAAGTGCTGCAGAGTTGAAAATAAAAACAATTTCATCAATAGTAAACTGCTTCCGAGGACTGTGGCGCCCTCAGGTGGTCAGGGAGAGTATTACACAGACTGGGAGCAGTGGAGCAGAAGGCCTGGTCTCTCATGGTGTGGAGTTTAGTCCTGGGGGGGACTGGGGGGGTCTACTTCTATATTGTGAAGTATTTAAATATTTCTTTAAAGGTGTGAAACGCTTTGAGAGGTTTGTCTGTTTCTCTCTCTCTCTCCTGGTTCATCCTCACTCGCCCGTCTCCTCAGGCCCTCCTGAGGATCCACTTCATCGAGGCCCAGGACGTGCTGGGTAAGGACAAGTTCCTGGGAGGGCTGATTAAAGGAAAGTCCGACCCGTACGGAGTGATCCAGATCGGGACCCAGATCTTCCAGAGCAAAGTCATCCACGAGACCGTCCACCCCAAGTGGAACGAAGTGTACGAGGTGAGTGACGCCGGGGCCGACTCGGGACTCGCTTCCACTCCACTACAACAACATTCCTTTTGTCTGTTTTTGTTTTGGAGTTAAGGAGTTAAAATCTGGATTTTAGTTTCTATTCCAGCGGGGGAAAATATCTAGAAAAAAAATGTGAACTGAAGACTTGAGGCATTACTGCATTTTAGTCAAAGCAGCAGAGGATGTAAACATCTATTTGTTGACTTTAGTTTAAGATATAAGCGACTTCTTACATCTCTAATGTTTCTTCTTCAAGAGGCAGCAAAGATCAGAACAAAGTCCGAGCTGTTTGCAGAAAATAGAAAAACAATTTGGTCTGGACTCACTGCAGGATCATTTATAAATGAGTTTCCATTCTGTGTGTTTCTTGGTGACCTGTCCTGTTTTTCTGTTCTTTTTAAAGGTTACATTTGTGTCTTTATTTGTGTGTGTGTGTGTGTGTTTTCAGGCCTTGGTGTACGATCACTCGGGACAGAACGTGGGACAGAACGTAGAGATCGAGCTGTTCGACGAGGACCACGATAAAGACGACTTCCTGGGAAGGTAAGACCTTCATAAAAAACAACAACAAATCTACAACAACAGACAACATTTATCACTCACACTCCTCCTCTTTCCATTGAGCATGTGCAACTTATAACCAGTCAATGGAGGCGCTGGAATCTGGCGCCCAAGATCAGAAACAAGTCCCCGATCAGTGACTTTAGAAATGTCGAGTTTTTAAATCTAAATGAATGTGTTTCCTATATTTCAAACTTGTTTTAAAAAGTCTTGCTCCGTCATGGTCGTTCATTCTCTCCTCGTGGGGAGTGGGTGTTTCGGCTCCCTAGCGCCCTCTTTTGACCAGCCGTCACTGTTAGCATTAGCTACATGTAGCATGTGATGAAGAAGCCCTCAGTGAAAAAAGTTTCATGTCGTTTGCTTCCTGTTTTTTTCAGTCTGATCGTCGACATCGGCGAGCTGGAGAAGGAGCAGAAGGTGGACGAGGTAATTGTTTTGCAGACGTGTTTGTTTATTATCCTTGTGTTTCCTCGTCGCTCTGACGGGAGGTCAGCTGTCACTCAAACCACGCGGGCGACACTTCTTTATTGATTTAGTTTCAGTGTTTGTATCAAGTTAATTTTTTCATTCTGCTCACACATGATGCAAAGTCACATTACTGCCATCATGAACATTTCTTTTTGGACTTTTTATCCTTTAAATTTAGTTTTTCTAACACTTCCAAGGTAACAGACTCTGGTCTCTCGTCTGTCATCATCGTTAGAACAAACTAGCGTCACTAACGTTGACGGTCTGTTACTCTTTATCAAAACAGATCAAAGATTTCAAATGTGTCAAAACGCTCCAAATATGAACTTCTTTGTTATTGTGTTGTGTTTCTGTGTTCCTGCTGGTCGCTCCTCTCGTCCGTCTGAGGGCAGCGGAGTCAAACGCCACTCCCGGCTTGTAAAAATCTTTTGAACCGCAATGCATGATGGGACATATTGGGAGTAGGGAGTTATATAGGGAGTGATTGCGGACACAGCCGTAGATTCCCAACAACAAAATAGTGGCTAGAGGAAATGCTGAGTGTGTCGCCCTGTCTGTGTCATTTTACTGAACATGTCCTCAGTGTGTCTCTCTTTTGTCTCACTTTTTGACTCTGAACGTCTTCCTCGTCTCTTTAGGACAAACTCTCTGTGACAGGAATGTTGACAAAAGTTGATTCAGATATTTTTTTATTTTTTCCTCCTCAGTGGTTCGACCTGGATGATGTGGAAACGGGGAAGCTGCACCTCAAACTGGAGTGGTTATCGCTGCTGCCTACACCTGAGAAGCTGGACCAGGTACACACACACACACACACACACACACACACAGACACACACAGACACACACACACACACACACAGACACACACACACACACACACACGTATACACACGTACACACACACACACACACACACACACACACGTATACACACGTACACACACACACACACACACACGTACACACACACACACACGTATACACACGTACACACACACACACACACACACACACACACACACACACACGTACACACACACACACACACACACACACACACACACGTATACACACGTACACACACACACACACACACACACACACGTACACACACACACACACACACACACACACACACACACGTATACACACGTACACACACACACACACACACACACACACACACACACACACACAGACACACACACGTATACACACGTACACACACACACACACACACACACACACACGTACACACACACACACACACACACACACACACAGACACACACACGTATACACACGTACACACACACACACACACACACACGTACACACACACACACACACACACACACACACACACACACACATACACACGTACACACACGTACACACACACACACACACACACATACACACAGACACACACACACGTATACACACGTACACACACACACACACACACACACGTATACACACACACACACACACACACAGACACACACACACACAGACACACACACACACACACACACACACACACACGTATACACACGTACACACACACACACACACACACACACACACACACACAGACACACACACACACACGTATACACACGTACACACACACACACACATACACACACACATAGACATACAAACTCACACACACACACACTGTTAAAACTTTGGAAGTTGGGGCGTCGATGGCCTAGCGTTTAGTGCGCACCCCAATGTACAGAGGCCTTGGTCACGGGTTCGAATCCCACCTGTGGCTCCTTTCCTGCACATTGTTCCTCACTCTCTGCCTGATTTCCGGCTCTATCGATTGTCCTATCTCTACAATAAAAGCCCCAAAAATAAATCTTTTGCAGGTGATTTATCGTCTACGTTTCTTCTCTCCTCAGGCTCTGATGAGCATCAAAGCTGATCGCGGTCACGCCAACGACGGCCTGTCGTCTGCGCTGCTCGTCATCTTCCTGGATTCAGCCAGAAACCTGCCGGTAAGTCAGTCTGATCGAACTTCATTCAGGTGAAGGTAGAGGATGATGTGTGAAGAATGTGGCTGATATTGTTTTTCACTTTCAGCCGGTTTTGTTTATAAAATGTGAACACCAATGACTTAAAGCAACACTTTGTAGGAATTTGGTTTGGTGATCTTTGGACGCCGTTCAACGGTCTCTGCTAACCGCGCTGTGAGTCAATGCCAGGGTCGATTCCAGAGTCTAACGGGACCCGTTGCAAAGATTCACTTGGGGGGCCCTCCAACCAGCGTTTATCACCACTTACTCCTCTTCCTTTTTGGTTCCTCTTTCTTTGTTCTTTGGTTTTTCAAAACAGCAATGCATGCTACGCTTAGCAGGGCAATTAGAGTGAGTGCTGTCAGACGGGGCCCACTCAGGGAGGTTTCCTACTGTCATTGGAAAATGTGCACATTTTGAGCCACTGCTGCGGTTTAAAGTTTGTCAGCCCTCGAGGCCCCCCTTACTGGCCTGGGGGCCCCCCCACGCAGTTGCCTGTTGACAATCAGCGCCTCTGGGATAAGGAATCCCCTCCCCCCCTGAGTGAATATCCAATCACCATGCGCTGAAGCTGACGACACTGCACACATCACTTTAACACGACGAGCGGTGATGAGAAGCTGCAGTGTGAGGAAACACCGCCGTCTCTAAAATCAGGGGTGTGGGGACGTTTCAGCGTCGAGTATAGAGACGAGGAAGAGAAAATGGTAAACAAAAAAATTTGCCTGCAAACTCCATTTCAACCTCGAGGTAGGTAATGAGGCTGACTGTGTTGCTGCATCTCTTGTATTTGAGCAAACTTCTGCAGTGTGGTGTTTCTCCTTTCATTAACAGTTCCTCCACCGCTGATTTTGAAGGGGTCAGTGTTTCAGCTTTCATTTAAAAGTGAATATGTAATGAGTTGTAGTGCAGACCTCACCTTCCTCTTTTCAGCCTGCTCTTCTTCTCCTCTTCTTCCCTCTCCTCTTCCTCCCCCTCTGAAGAGCGTCTTCGAGGGGAACTTGGGCTCTGGATACTTAAAAGAGAGGCGGGCGGCGGGCCTCGTGTTTTGCGAGAACACGTCCTCTCTCTATAGGACCTTATTTGTGAGTCCGCTCGCTGTTTTTCTGCATCCTAGAGTAGTTTTTGCCGGGGTGTGATTTCCTCTGTGAGAGGTTAATTTACTTTTTTTTTGTTACTTTTGCTTGTGTGTGGTTTTAAATAAAGGTTTGAAGTGTTTGCCTGAGGAGCATGAATCCCGACTTCTGCATGAGTTTAACTCATTCATATTTAGATTTGTCATGATTGTATTAAGTTGGCGTTCGACTGATTCCATAGCCGGGGGAACAAGACCATTAAGTGAGCAAACAACATTGAAGGTTTTTTTTTTTTTGATTTTGAGATGATCAAAAGCGTCCTCCCTCTTCTAGGATTTCTGTTCACAAGCTGTTATTGCTCTTTGAGATGAGCTGACACATCGATACTTTTTCCAATAAATGGGATAATTTCTGATTAGCAGAGAAAGTGTCTGAATGTTCGATTAAATGAGCTTCACCTAAGTTCATTTTTTCTTTACAGCAAACTCTGACTCCATTCTGGCAGATTGATCGACCTTTTAAAAAGATGAAATAATCTGTACTATCTGTACTGTAAATGCTATTTTAAAGGTCAGATATTATGCAAAATCCACTTCACCTTATTTATTCTAACTCTAATGTGTGTCTCTAGTCCGTCTACAAAACCCCCCAATGATGAGAAAAGTCCATCCTCTCCGTCTTCTGCCTGCTCCACTTTTCAGAAAATGTGTGCTCAAACAGGCCGATTGGAGATTTTCCCTTCATGACATCACAAAGGGCAGTAGCCCCGCCCCCAGGTGGGTTGTTCTGCCCTCTGAGTCTGCCTTCTCACCCTAAACAATAGGACATGGAGCGAGAAAGCACCGAGTACACCCGAGCCCTTCCAGAGAGGGGGCGTGGTCAGACACAGCTCATTTACATATTTAAAGGTACAGACACAGAAACACCCTGTTCTGAGCAGGGCTGAAATAGAGGGGTTTTCCCTTCATGACATCACAAAGGGCAGTAACCCCTCCCACAGCTAGGTGTTTGTTCTGCCCTCTGAGTCTGCCTTCTCACCGTAAACAATAGGAAAACTTTTACAAGATAGAAAAAAATAATAATTTGAGGAAAAAGCTGCATGTTTGAGAGGTCTGGGGTTGCCAGACTTTAGGGAAGTCAAAGAGGAGTCACAAGCCAAAAAAGTTTTGGAACCGCTGATTTAGAGACAGTTCAGATTAGTTTCTTAAACAGTCTTTTTTTTTTTTTTTGTTAGTTTGGTCTCGTTTCTTTTGAGAGGAAGGACTGCATTTTGATCATCCAGGGACACTTAGAGCATCAGGGTGAATTCTCTGTGGAATTGCCTTTCCTCCATCCTTCCTTTATAACCTTCATCATGTGTGTGAGCAGGTTT
The DNA here is from genome assembly GCF_963584025.1 of Labrus mixtus. Taxonomy (NCBI): domain Eukaryota; kingdom Metazoa; phylum Chordata; class Actinopteri; order Labriformes; family Labridae; genus Labrus; species Labrus mixtus. The sequence continues at coordinate 27,565,157 of NC_083619.1, read as the reverse complement.
CAACCATCAGTCTCCCCTGTGGCAGTTCATCCCAAGCCAGCCAGCCAGCCAGCCAGCAGGCGGCAGCACATGGTTACCACTCCATTTTAAAGAATACACAGACCTAATGAAGAAATGAAATGTGTTATCTGTGATGCAACACTTCTGACTGCTCACATCAGGGAAGAAAGGTTTCAAAGATTTCTACACTATTACTTCCACTTCTCTCTAAAGTATCTGAATATCTAGAATATAACCGATTCACTTTCTTTTCTTACAGTTTTAGTATCTTGAGGTCGAACTTGTCTTTCAGACATTTATGACCCTGTGAAGACTTCCGTTCAAAAAAAACTTGGTTATTCAAAGTCAAACATGAGTCAGAGTTCTGAAGCCCAACGCTGGCGGTCGCCATGTTGGAAATCCTGTCTCAGATTAACTTTCCACCACTCTATTAACAGGCAAAGAGGCGGAGCTGAAGCTACTAAGTTCCCGCTTGCCAATCAGATCAGCCATACCTTTAATTCTCCATAAGCCTCAAAGAGATAGTTTGGTATTTTTTAAGTGCGGTTGTATGTATATTATTAGCCGGTATCTCATAGAACCCCATCTCAAAAAATACAGAACTATCCCTTCAGTATAATCCAAACGCACGAGTAAGAAAACAATGATCTTCTTTACAGTGAGTGCCCATAATGCAATGATCTAGTAGCCCTATTCAGACCGCCGTTTCAATATTTACGCCCCTGTGATGTTTCGCCTTCAATCTGAATGTTGCAGAGGCGTAATGGGGGGGACAAAGTGACTGTTCTGTCTTTGGAGGTAGTAACAGAGGCTCCCGCTGTGCCCGCAATGCCGATGTGCAACGGTTCACAGACTGGGACACCAATGTTACGCCAATATGACGGTACAAAGACGTGATGAGACAGCAAAAAGTCGTCTGAAGGGCCAATGAGAGCAAATAGATTTTTGGAACCGGGTTGTAAACACGTTTATTTCTGCTGACATTTAATGTGGGACCTCATGGGGATTCCTTGGGTTTTGCAGCCTCAAGTGGGCAAACAAGGAACTGCAGGGCTTCATTTTTCAACAGCGGAGGTCGCAGATTGGAACACTCGTATCTCTGATAGGCTCGTATTGTCCGATGATCTTAGCCGATGAAGATTTCAGTGGGTGGATTTGCTCACGTTGCATTTTGGCCCAATGTCATTTTTAAAACCCATTTTAAAGATGATTTCCAAATACCTGGGTTTGGTGTCTTTGATTGATTGATACCTGCACATTGTGGTGAAAACAGAGTTTAGAAGCATTCCAGTGTTTAGATCAGGAGTTTTGTTCTCAATAAAGATAAACAGGTTTGATATTATCAACACAACATGGAACCATTTCAGCTTCTTCTTGACTCCTACTTCTGGTCTACATTTGTTCTTTCTTCATTTTAATCAATGACTCCTCATCCTCATCAATGCTGTGCTATTCTAACTAGAGTCCATCCAGTATGTAGCACCTCACATAAGTGCATGGCAGATATTGATGCAGACATCGAAAGAGTTACAAACCAAGTTTTTCAGCTGGAAAAAGTCAGAAATACTCCTTTCCTATGAGTTTTTTTGACAACCAAATTTGAGAAGGAGCACTTTTTGTGTTGATAAAAAAAAACTACAGACCGTAATAAGGTTTTGTAATACCTGTATGACGTGTCGATATCTGCCTCATAGTACTGTTTGGACTCTAGTTTGGACCTCATGTCCTGGTTTAATTTGGGGAATGACATTAACCATGTAATCATCCATGTTGTCTCTTTGTCCCTCTCATCATGTCCCATCGTTTGGTGATGTCGACGGTGCTCCTCTTCCTCCCTGCATGCCCCTCTTCCCCCCCTAAATAACCTGCTGGTGTGTCTTTGTGTGTTGTTTGCTCTCTCCTGCCTTGTCCCTGGGGGAAAATCAAAGCGCAATCCGTTAGAGTTCAACCCGGCGGGGCTGAAGAAGGCCTCGATCAGTAAGGCCATCAAGGTAACGGCACCGTGACGAAGCACACCCACGTTACCGCTCAGACACCGAGGAGGAAGTTTACACTGCTTATTACACATCGACAACGAGACACAAGCTCATGTCTGAACTGTGTGGTCAAAAGGTTTCTGGACAAGACGTGTGAGTTTGGTATGTTCAGATCAAACACAAACATGTCATCACCGTTTAAGGGTGTCGAAATGTTCGATACTTTGATACCTTTTGATGCCACTTGTTTTTTTTAAAGATACAATCCTTGTTATTTTAATATAAAGCGATGGCTCGATAATATGAAGGTACTGCAGCTTTAAAAAACAAGACACTGCGGTCATTATTTTTAACCCCGAGAGAGAGCGAGAGAGAGAGCGAGAGCGTTCTCTAATTTGCACAAATATTTTAGCAAAATTTCGGTACTAAAGCTCAAGCGACACGTGTAGTTTGAGGCAGCTGTGGCTCAGTTGGTAGAGTCGGTCGTCTCTCAACTGGTAGGTCGGGGGTTCGATCCCCAGCTCCTGCAGCAACATGTCTGATATGTCCTTGGGCAAGACACTTAACCCCAAGTTGCTTCGTCTGCGGCGTATGAATGTCTAAGATTGGGATTAGTTACTTCTGCTGGACTCTTCACACAGCAGCCTCTACCATCAGTGTGTGAATGTGTCGGTGTGACCTGCGGTGTAAAAGAGCTTTGAGTAGTCAGAAGACTAGAAAAAGCACTTTACAAGCTCAAGTCCATGAAGATCAACTTTTTTTTAAACTCAGCTAGACCGACGCGTTTGAACTTCTGACCTTCATCAATCAAATCGTCTTTTTTAAATGGAGCCTCCCAGCGAAAGCGGCAATAAAAATGTTTTTGTTGCCATGGTATCAAAACAGGTATCCACATAGTTTAAATTGTACTGGTATCGTGAAGACAACCCGTTATCTGCAACGTTAAGATTCCCATCCATTGGATCTCAGGCGCTGAACACACTGAAGTGTCCACACACCTTTGGCCACACAGTGAATACACTGTAGGTAAAAGTTAGCATGTAGGTTTAGTCTTTCAGCAGCTCCCTCACCACTACATGTCTCGCACCATTTTTCAGGAAATTAATTTGATTGGTCCCAAAATATCAGAAATGTGGGTCGTGATTTTTCCCTGATGAGTTGATGGTGGATACTGAGGCTATATGAGTTGAGAAACACTGGCCTAGGTCATGTGTGCATATTTTAAATCCCCTCTTCCTCTTCTTCTACTTCTAATTAACAGCTCTGGTTATTATACACATTTTACACAACGTCCCAACTTTTTCAGGAACTGGGATTTTAAAACAGCGCTCTAAAAATGTAATTTGCAGAATCTTAGATGCGAAGTATTAAAGATGTATGTTTTTGGAATCAAGATGACACTTTAAAGATTGGGTTGATGATTATCTGAAGGAAGACTTGTGAACATTTACGACCATAAGAAATAAAAGATAAACAGTACTCCTCTGAATTTACTGCTCCTGCTGTAAAACACTCAGGGAGATGTATCCACCAGGGGGCGCTGCTTTCAGCATTCATACTGGAACTTAACTCACTGACTGACGGTTGTTGTTGTGACATCTTTAACAAACTCCACTAATCATGTTTGTGACTAAAACTGTGTCTCACAATGTGCGTTGTAAATAACAACATTGTTCTAAATTCACACTCGATCTTTTTTTTAATTCTGAAGCTTTTCCTGAGAACTGATCTGGTGTGTTTCCCAGACTTCCTGGTTTGTGGGGGTCATAGAGAATTTTAGCGGATGAACTTTGTTGATAATTCCTGTCCCCACAGTTTTGGATCAGTGAAACATGTCCTCGCACATTTCCAGAAGTGACTCTGCCGGAGCAACAAACCAGTATTCTGAGTTCTTAAAAAATGCACAAACTATGTTTTAACACAGATTAGTGCTGTGTCGTGCTGTAGTGACTAATGGCATGTATTACTTCTGAAAAGATGATTCTAACAGAATCTTCACTAAATGCATAGTTGTTATGATAAAAATAAATAAATATATGTTCTCTGATTGAAATGCAGTCAGTTAGACTGCTAGCATAGCTTGTTAGCCCCTTGCTAACCATCACTTGTATTTGTTTGTAACAAGTTTTTTTGTTTTCTCTTCTCCTTCAGTCTGGTAAAAAAGTGACCAGTGATCCCAGTCCGCTCGTCCAGTTCACAGTGGGGCACAAGTCCTTCGAGAGCAAGGTGAGACCAGAAGCATGCTCCACAATCAGAGCCACCGACCCTAAAGCCATATTCAGACTTCTGTTTATCCTTCAGTCAGTAACAGATGGTTAAAGGGGCCGAGACAGATTTAGCTTAATTTCCATCAGTCGTCTGTCGGCTCTTGTTCTGTGCATAAAACAAGATAAAAAAAAACATCTTCTTGTCTTTTTGAACAGTTTTCAAACTGAAAGATGACACTGTCTTAATCTGTGTTTGTTTGAACATTGAAGAGGTTTTCTGAATGTGCACACATTTTAAAGATTACTTTCTCCTTATAATAATGTTACATTTTTGCACATTGCAGCTTTTTGCATATTTGCTCTTGTTTGTGACTGTCAGACTGTTTTTTTTCTTTCCTCTCATTCCTCCCTGTGTTTTCCTCTTCCAGACCAGATTTAAGACCAATGAACCGGTGTGGGAGGAAGCCTTCACCTTCCTCATCCACAACCCCAAAACCCAAGAGCTGGAGGTCGAGGTACGGAGGCGTCGATCGTAACACTCAGATTAAATTCACTTTCATTGGCTGATGGTTTGATTCAGCGCCAGTCTTGTTCGATAAGCAGTAAAAGTGTGACTCATGTCGCTGATGTTTTCGTTCTCTTACAGGTTAAGGATGAGAAACACGAGTGTTCGCTGGGGACGTTAACGCTGCCCCTGACTCGCCTGCTGGAGGCCGAGGACATGACCCTGAACCAGCAGTTTCCCCTCAAAAACTCTGGACCGAGCTGCACCCTTAAGATGAAGATGGCTCTGCGGGTAAGAGTAGTATTTATGATGCAGATTCCATAAGGCCCTACATCAACATTAACACTAACAAACGTTTATCAAGTTAGTGTGGGTCGTTGTGTTGGTGTGACAGCTGTCAATCAATACGTGGTGTGCACCAAGGCACCGTACTAAGACCACTTGAAATGGTGGCTTTACTGTGTTATCATTTTAACATTTCTCTGTTTTCTCTCGTGTATCATTTCAGGTGTTGTGTATGGATAAGACCGCATCTTCGTCCTCTGACCAGAACCCATCCTCCGTGCAAGTCCGCAAGGGTAGCTCCAACAACCCCACCCCTCAGCCCTTCATCTCCTCTGAGTCTCCCAAGCCTCCTGCCTCCTCCACCTCCGACATCCCCCGCTCTGCCTCCGTGTCAGCTCAGGACATGCTGAACCGGCGGAAGGAGGCTGAGGACGCCTTTAGGTCTTCAGGAAGCACAGATTTTGGGCAGGGAGGAGGAGGAGGAGGAGGAGGTCGGGGGCTGGCTGCGACGGGGAGGAGCACCTCCAACCTGGCCATCTCTGGTTCCCAGCAGTACCTGGCTGGAGGCAAAGAACCGACGCCCAGTATCGCATCGGACATCTCCAACCCTTACGCTGCCCAGGAGCTGCAGCTGAGACTCCAGCAGCTGCAGAAGTACGTATAAATCCACCTGAGATCAAATATTTACATCTCTCCCATCAACCACATGACCTGTCTATGAAATCATTAATTTCCAGGGGTATAAATTCATCCTAGGAAAGTGAGAAACGACACTTTATCATACCTTAAAAGTCAACTTTCACCTGAGACACTGGCACCCTCCTTGAGGGTCTTGCATTTTGACAAAGATGGTTGTCTTTCTCATTTACTTTGGGTTCATTTTTTAATATCCCATGACATGTTTTGGGGCTGCACGGTGGTGCAGTGGTTAGCGTTGTTGCCGCACAGCGAGGAGGTTCCTGGGTCGAGTTTGCATGTTCTCCTCGTGCATGGGTGGGCTCTGTCCGGGTACTCCAGCTTCCTCCCAAAGTCCAAAGACATGCTCGTTAGGTTAACTAGTGACTCTAAGTTGCTAAGTTGATGTCTGTCCTGTGATTGACTGAGCAGGCCCGCCTCTCATCCAATAACAGCTTGGATAGCCTCCAGCCCCCCGCGACGTCGAATGAGAAAAGCTGTGTGGATGGATGGACGTCTTTTGGCCAAGAACTTAGATTTTAGTCCCCTCTCTTTATTGCTCCTGCACTCAACTTCATCCAGTCTGTCAAAAAATAAAATATGCATGTCAGTGTTAGTGAAGGAACATGTCCCGCACACGTGCAGCAGTGTGCCTCATGGAGCTCTATGGCACAGAGAGAAACGTCTTAATGGTTACCTTCATGGTTGATTTGATTAAGGTGCTTTTGTTGACGTGTTCCCCCCCTCCTCTCGGTCCCCTCTGCAGCGGTTCAGGACCCAATCATTTCCCGCTGGGTGAGGTGCAGCTGACGGTCCGACACAGCTCCCAGAGGAACAAGCTCATCGTGGTCGTCCACGCCTGCAGGTACAAATCCGATTTGTTTTTTTCTCCCTCAACAAGGAGCAGGCAGATTTTAAAAGACCCTACAGTTCCCAACCCAAGTCCCTACAGACTGAGCTACTGGCGTCCCCACTCAAAGACTGTTTCCACTAAGATTGTTTTCCACCCTGAAGAATAATTTATAAAGGAAGGGACAAAAGTTCAACTCCTGCAGTCAGGAAGCTCATCCAAAAATGAAAGTGAAAAGGAAAGTTGAGTTGAGTTACTGGTTTTATCTATTTACATTGACTTTGTTTTCCTCCTCAGAAACCTGATCGCGTTCACAGACCACGGCTCGGATCCTTACGTCCGCCTCTACCTGCTCCCTGACAAGAGGAGGTCGGGCCGGAGGAAAACTCACACCTTCAAGAAAACCCTCAACCCGGTCTACGATCAGACGTGCGTCACCTTCACACCTGGATTTTAAAAATATTGATGCTTAAAAAAAAAAAAGAAAAAAAAAATGGTTAAATGTAACCGCTTGTTTGTCCTCTTTCTGTGACGGGTCAGGTTCGAGTTCACCGTCTCCCTCGTGGAGCTCCACAGACGGACTCTGGACGTCGCAGTGAAGAACGGCGGAGGCCTGCTCTCCAAACACAAAGGCCTTCTGGGAAAGGTGAGGACTCTCAGTGGACTTCAGATACATTCTTTGTTTCATGATGTTTTGTTGTGGATTATACCTCGGGTTGTTTTTAATCTGTAAACTTTTGTAAAACTTTTAAATTCACTCATTATTTCTGTGGTTGAAATGCGTTGTGTCTTCTTTTCTCGTCAGGTTCTGGTGGACTTGACCCACGAGGAGATCACCAAGGGTTGGACACAATGGTAACTTTTAGCTCCACTTATCATCTGTCATTTTGATGTCTGATGTCTGTTTGAAGTGTGAAGGACTTTGCTCACTGAGTCTGTTTTTTTTCCTCCTGAAAATATGAAATATGATCTCATGTTATGTCGGTCAAGCTTGCACACTGACTCCTTTCAGTCCGACATTATTTTTTCAGGATCAGGTTAGAATCTCTGCGTTTTTCCGCTTCCATCCCTGAGTGTCTGTGTCTGTTTTTTTGTTTGTATCTGTGTGAGTGTGTGTGTGGTCATGTGTGGTCCCTGTTAGGGCCTGACCTATATGGCATTTTTGGGACCGATACCGATATCGATATTGGAGAGAGAAAAAAATCTGATTTATCTGCCGATATCTTTCTTAGATCTATGTTCGATCTGTAGAAATAGATAAATATAGATACGCAGATTTATTGCATTGCTCCCTCAAATGCAGTTATCAAACACTTGTGGAAAAAATGTTTAATATAAAGTACACAACATGGAAAGTAACTGCACATGCATCACTGCTTGACTTTAGGGAAAATGATGAAGCTTTTTGTTCTCCATATAGCGCCCTCTGCTGGTGAAAGAGAACTGCTTATATAATACAAAGATACTTAAATGAAATGCTATTTGACTGGTGAATAAATGTAGTTATATCGGCGCATATCTGCTGTAAAATTAGCCGATACCGATAGTCACTTGATATGCTAATATCGGCTGATATTATCGTCTGGCTGATTTATCGGTCGGGTTCTAGTTCCAGTATAGAGAGCAGCGTATTAAACTGGACCACTGACATGCTGCAATACACCTGGAAGCGATCGGGATAATTCTGCAGCTCTTAATCAACAGGAGAAACTGTCCTCGCTCGTTTTTCAAGAGTGGATGGACCCGTTTTTTTTAAATTTAGTGAAAGAAACACACAATCATCTTCACTGCTCGATCACTCTAATTTAAAAATAAACGCAGCGGACTCAGTGTGCAAACCCTAACCCCCCATCGGATCGAGTATCTGAAAAACGCATCAGAAAAAACTGACTCGGTGTGCAAAGGACTAAAATCATGGATTTAAACTTCCAGTATCTGTGGAAGCCCTAAGAGGACATGCTGAACGTGTCCTCCTTCTCCTCCTGCAGGTATGAGCTGAGTGAAGACGGCCAGATGAGGTCTCACCAACTATAAACAATCATCATCATCATCATCATCTTCGTCATTCTACACACTTCCACTCGAGCCCACAGCGCGGCTTTTGTTATTTTCAGTACTCGTATATCTGTACAACAACAAAAAAAAAAAAGCAGCTTTTGACACTCATCTAATCACATCAGTCGCAAGGCAAACCTCCCCTTTAAGAAGAGAGCGGCTGAGCGACTAAAGGGAGTAAACAACGTGTAGAAAGCTCTAAAGCATCGTGCACTGCTGTGGACGTTTATACTCCATGTGTGTGTAGGAGAAACTAGTCGTAGAGGAAGGCTTTCTATTTTAATGCAGCTGCAGCGGTTTATCCTCGTCGAGTTTCAGTAAATAATGATGACGTTCAAGTTTGTAAATATATATAGGAAGACGCCGGACAGAGGAGACGATGTATTTTAGAGAAGGAGAGAGAGGTGTGGTCTCGTACCTGGCCAAATGATTGTTTTGTAATTAAAGTTTTTTTTTTTTTAAAAGAGGAACATTCTGGATAACGTTTCCAAAGCAGAGCAGGCAGGTGGTCATGAGGAAAGACGCCACCAAAGACACAAGTAGTATTTCAATTTTTGCGTCCTCCTCCAGGGTTTTGGTGACGCGGCTGCACTCGTCTTTATTCCAGCGTAATAACAACGTGTGTGTGTGTGTGTGTGTGTGTGTGTGTGTGTTAAACCAAGGGAAACGTACAGATGTTATTATTACGCTGGAATAAGACCAGCGTCGAGTGTTACCTTGTTTTTATTACTGAATATTTGCACATTTGTTTTATTTTAATCTATCGGGGATCATCTTTACTCTTAGCTACAATTTAAACGCCGCCTATATCCATCTAGCTTCAACATGTGTGTTTAAGAAAATCATTTTTACATTGAATATATGAGAGATTTGTAAGTAAAACACGGAAAAAATAAAGTAAAAAAATAATAAATAAATAAGAGAAAATCAACATTTTGGCTCTCACTTTCCTAAAGGGAGTTATGTAATGTGGCTGTCTGTTAAATATGAAGCCACTGCAAGGGACAGGGTTAGCTTAGCTTAGCATCAAGACCTGAAACAGTAGGGGAAAACTAGCGTGGCTCCGTTCAAAAGTCCCCAAAATTAACCCTCCTGCAAATTTAACCAGAAGTCACAGGCGGTCGTAAATGAAAATAATGAAGCATTAGGCAGCTCAGCCCTAAAACAAATCATTGTTTTTCACTCTAAATAGGAGCTAAATGTAATAAACAAACATCATGATGTGTTGGAGAAGAATTGAAACGAGATTGGAATTATAAGCTCCTTACAAAAAAGTTTCCTGAAGTGAAAAAAATCATGTTTTCATCGTCTTCTATGCAGCTGGATATCACTTTGCAAACATTGGAGTCGCCCCCTGGTGTCCATTAAAGAGAATGCAGGTTTATGGCACTTCAAACCCGGATTCACAGTCTTCATTGAAAGCTCTGTTTATTGTTTTTGCACAGAGGTTGAATTTTTTAAACTTTAAGATGATTATGAGTGAGCCAAGCCAATTTATCCTGGATGTTTTTTTTTTTTTTTTTCAAATCTACACAAAGCTAAACCCTTAATAATGATGTCATATCAGTCTTATTATCTCACTATTGGTCATGAAATGAGAACAAGGAAAAATGTTGAACGGTTCCTTTAAAGCTGATTCCTGCTGGATGGTTTAATTATCAGCCACATTTTCTTCATGTTTCTAAAGCCACTGTTTGTAGGCATTTAAAATCACTCTTGTGCCCTCTAGTGGGAGTATTTGAAAATGCTGCAGTGACAAATATGCGCTGAATTTAAAAAACCCACAGCATAAAGAGAAGCAGGCCCTTTGTGGCAGGCCTCATATAAAGCCACAGACACAGAAACAGATCAGGCAAGATTGTATCTTTTAAATGTTCTGCACAGAGGCAGTTTCCTTATTAA